>NC_089525.1:7961207-8236207 GCF_963924715.1 Thunnus thynnus | reverse complement strand
TAAAATATCAAAGATACTGTACATATATTTAGCTAAAAAGTAGAGCCAGGAAGGTAAATGTGTCCCCAGTTCCCATACTATATGTGTACATTCATGATGGGTGGAGCTCCCTTTCAAGTAAAACACCATCCTTTTTCCATTGCTGCAGATTTTCTGAAAGCTTTCTCCCTTAGATAATATGATTAAATTGCAGTAAAGATTTTCCAACAGGCTCACACAGAACAAACCCCTGAGCTGTGTGGTAGTACACAGTAAAAGCAGTGCTTAACCCAAGTCATGTGAGAGCTGTTAGTACAAAATGAGCCAACACAGTTTATGAATGAAATTCTGTTTTCTAAGGTACACAGTCCGTCCCCTGAAGTAGGTTTACTCAGTCACAGACTATTAGTGTGAGTTTTAGATGCTCTGCAGAATTTAACTTCTCAGAGTATTTGCCATCATACTTGGGGAACACCACAAACAAAATGATAACTGCGATTGTTCTTCAGTGTTTTCATACATAGGATTGACTGATAGCAACTATTTAAACTAAAGTCTCTTAT
This sequence comes from Thunnus thynnus, assembly GCF_963924715.1. Lineage (NCBI taxonomy): Eukaryota > Metazoa > Chordata > Actinopteri > Scombriformes > Scombridae > Thunnus > Thunnus thynnus. Next base: position 8,235,665 of record NC_089525.1, on the reverse strand, counting down.
TTCGGCAGCAAGGCTCACAATCAACATATCAACACAGAGTCCATGTGGGAAACCTAAAAGTCAAAGATCTATTTTTAGGTGCTTGGCCATGAAAACAAACTTGGGTCTCTGCATAGTGAGAGGAGATGAGAGGCCGATGAGAGGAAGTGCAGATGAATTGGCCTCGGTAATGTGATGTTACTGGGTCTATGACGAGCCGCAGGCCTTCAATTTCCAGAGAGAGAGGGAGAGAGAGATGCCAAAATGAATCAAGAAAGAATAGCGAGGCAGGAGAAGGATTTTTCCAGGCAGCTTAAATGATAAACTTGGCTGACTGGTATGAACCACTGAGTACAGTTATAGACATTGGCATGTTGTATATACAGACATAAGCAGCACGCATGTCAACTTCAAACTGTGTGCATAACATAGTGTACATCCAGTTTGAGGAGGTCTATATTTACACACTTTTGGCACATTTTATCACAAAACAACCTGATATTCTGATGATTTGGTATAATAACAGATAAATTGATACATTACAATTATGATATTTCAGGTTCAAGCTAAACTTTGCTGAATCTCATATCTTATCTCTGCTTGTCACTCTCTTCTTTATCCTTCATTTTTCTCCACTGTGCACTAGGGTTACCATACTGACCGCATCCACTTCAAGTAATATATTCAAGTTCAAGTAAATGAAGCACAGTTATCGGTTCACATCAGAGATGGACCAAAGCGTTCTTTTTAAATGTTGTTAGCTGGTAGTTAAAATATTTTATGCAAACAGAGCAAACTCTCCAGTGAGCTGAAAATATATTTTAGCTTGTGGGAAGAAATATGACAGCGAGAGAAAATGTGGAGAAAATGCATTTGTTTTACATAAAAGTAGGGACTCATAATCAAAAGATGATGGTTTGTTAGTTATGGTTTGGTTAGAACATTTTGTAATCTGATATCGACGTTGGGCGAGTCACCAACCAAGCACACAAAATAAAAGAGTTTAACTCTGTTTTCGAAGAAAAAACATCGACTTCCAGAAGACGTCAAATTCAACGAAGAGGGGGAAATAAATACCGACCCTAAAGGGGAATGCTGCCTATTTTCTACAGTAAAATATGTCTTTTTTTGGTCATAAGCAAAGACGTTGAATCAGATCAAGAACTGTCATCCTGAGATCAGGTAACATGAGTTATTGTGCACCTCAGATGCTAATTTGGCATCTTTGTTCAATGCAAATATGGATTTTGAACTGTGAAAATCTAAAACCAAATTTTATTCAAGTGTATCCACCTGGATCAGACACACACTTTTGAAAAAAGTGATAAGAAAAAGTTAAGTGTTCACAAAGACCAATCAGCCTTACGTACAGCAGGTAACACTGCTGGAATTTTCACTTAAGAAGAGAACAGTTTGACGTTTTGGAAAATATTTTTATTTGCTTTCTTGCCCAGAATTAGACGAGAAGATGTGAGAAATTAGATTGAGAGAAGAGTGATCTTACTTGTATTCTCAAATATGCAGTATTTCTTTACGGACCAGACATATCAGGACTTCAGACTTGGTCATTGATTTACACCACTGATCAAAGAAAAAGAAGCGTTTCCTGGATCTGGTTCAGTTTGTGGTGGATTATTGAATACTGCACAAGGTCCAGTCTGCCATCTTGTCACATGTCTCTCTGCATGTTATCTAATAAAACATTAATGGGGAACGGCATGTAAAAAAGGCAGAGTCCTTCCAGGATAAACATCTTTCTCTCTCCCCCCAGATGTTAAAAAGCTTTTACACAAGCTGTGTTATTGTCAAACCCATCTCCATTACTTGAAGGAGCTCAGTTTGAGCCATACAGCCATAAAAGGATATGAGAAATATATGAAGAATGTGTCCAGATAACACAGCTCCACACCAACATTTCTTTATTCCTTCCCCTGTTCATCTTTTCATTCTTTTTATTCCTCGTCTCATTATCTCACCATCCCTCCTCTGTCTTTGCTTGCTCCTCTGTCTCTCATCCAAGTCACACATACCTAACTGGGAACATGGCCATTAGGACCACAGTACTTCCTCTTGAGCCATTCAACCCCTGCATGGTCAGCAGGAGACGGTGACTAAGAGGGAAATTATTCATTGAATTTCACTCCTGAACTCTGAAGAATTCCACTGTTACTTTGACCTACCCAGAGCTTTCAATGCAAAATAAGGTTTGAGAAAGTAGCAAAACTAATTGGTATTAGTTGGTTTTCTCTCAGAGTGCGGCACTGTGGGAGGGATCATTTGTAATGAGCTATGCAGTTGTCATTTTTTTCTTTTTCTTTTTTTTTTACATCCTCTTTTTTTTAAAAACTTTATATGGAAAGTTAAACTGGAGAGCTGACAGGAAATGAGGTGAGAAAAAGAGCAGGGATGATATGCAACAAAGGTCCCCAGCTGGAAAAGTTGTGATTTCAAGGGCAGCGTCCTAAACCCCAAGGTCACCACAATGTCCCAAGTGTGTTATTTTTAATAACTGCATGGATCAGACAGATTATACTACCACTTAACAAAGATCAAAATTCAACATATATTTATTGATATTTTGGGTAGGCACACTTCTAATGAAAATTTGTGCATTTTAACACCACCTTTGTCAACCCTGGAATAAAAGTTCCTATAACAACTGACTTCCATGAATAAATGTTTTCTGCAACACACAATAAATGCATTGTTACTTTCTTATCTGTAATGTCGTCTTTACAAATTCCCATAAAATCTCACTATTTCAACAACTTGCCAACAGGCAAAACATCCAAGTAAAATTACCCTGACACTTGAACCTTGAGAATACCAGCATTGTGTGCAGCGTTCAAACATGATTTCATCCCATCAAGCATTTTAACGTGCCAGTGAACTACAATGACCTCTAACATACTGTATGATGCAGTACACCAGTGCTTGTTCACAACACAGTGCGTAGTTACCGACCAAAACCTTGCCTTGATAATCACAGGCAGGAGTAGCCTCCTACTATTACAACACCTTTAGTTTACATTTTACTTCATATCATTGATGATATCTCATCCCACTGCAGGTAAAGTAAACTGTAGACGCTGAGATAAGAAACTGTTGTAAAGAACTTCAGAGTCTCCAGATAAGCTAAAAAAGGGAGCTTAGTGTTTTAGTCCAGCATGCCTGGCTGTATTAATCTGGACTGGTACTGTAGTAATCCAGTACGAAGACGGTAAAACAACAGTGTGAAATTGGCTACAAGCAGAGACTTATAACTAAAAGGGTTGTGACACAGTCAGAGTAAAGTAGTCGAGGCCTGACTAATGTGGGGGGAAATAACAAAGGAATTAACCTTGTCATGCCTTAAATTTTCATTTCCTGCTGAAACAGCTGTATGTGCTTGATTGGTAGATGTATATCTAGAGTGTTTCCCAGCCAGTATTTTGTCAAATGCATTTTGCGTCAGTGTCCCTCAAATCACATCTCTGATACTTAATCAATTTCATTAAGAGCCTGAATGAAAATGTGTTAGACTTGTCCAGCTGTAATTCCCTCCTTGTTGCTTAAGCTCAATCAGGTTCAAATTTTAAATTTTTGTTGTAAATACCATTATTGTCCAAATGGACAGTAATGGCATTTGAAAAAAGCTTTTCATCCCTGAGGTTTGGTCACAATTTTGAAACGATTCTTTTAGGTTTGGGGTTTCTCTCGTCTTCCAGCTCTCCTTCTGCCACATTATCTCCTCCATCCCTCCTGTTTGAAATGGGGCTGTGCTCTTAGCAACAAGCCTTACATGGACTCAAGACAGAAACTGACCAAACACTCTCATCAGTCACTCTGCAGTCTACATTCATTTACAGCTGCATCACCATTCCTGCTGAACAAATGCAAACTACCAAGGTTACATAATGACTGCTAGACCAGGGAAACACAGGAATTGATGGGGCCTGATGGGAAGGAGAACACATCCTCCACTGCAAGTTTCCCATCTACTTAGACCATAAAATTCAGGTGGGCTCAAACTGAACCTGCCTGATTTGTGCTAAACCAAGACTGAGATAGGAAAGGGTAACAACTGCTTCTTCTCCAAGGATTTTAGCTGATTTTGTCAGCTATTTTTATCAGCTAGGTTATTGAGCTAACATTAACTGAAAAGTCTCTGTCTCAAGCTGACAGTGTTGCTTATAGGTTTCTCATTTTAAATCCAAAGGTCAGCATTTAATTTAGGCTTTCTTGTCCATTCAAATACTACATTTCACTTATGTATTTTACTTAGGTAACTTTACAAAAGAAAAAGCTTTCAGGATATGTTGTGTTTGGCACGTCACCAAACAAAGACAAGGACAAAACTGCTAATGTTACCCTACATTTTGATAGAGTTGTGGGGAAATACTACACAGTATTTATCATGTCACCTGTAACACTACAAATAAACTGTTAGCTAATGACATCCACTTTGGTCTTAGTAGTGTTACAAACAGTAACACAACATTAGTGTTACTGTAACTAGGTAGTTAAGCTAGTTAGCGAGGCATGCTGACATTTGCAGCTTACGTTAGGGCAAATAACCACAACATTTAATCCATTCCTTACATTTTTGCTCTCATATTTTTGGTTTTGGAAAGGCTAATAAAAGACACCACCCTCCAAGCTTTTTGTATACCATGTATACAATGTGCTCTTTGTGCCCTGTGAGATTCCTTAAACGACTTGAATGCAAAGTCTATCAAGAACTTGACTTCACATGTAGAAAATACGACCTTATGATTTGAATTTAAAGGCAGTATCAGTCTTAATTTTGCCTGTTTGTAGTAACAAGTCCTACTTTCTATGAGTCAGTTCTGAGATAACACAATAGTGGTTCTTTAAATGTATCTGTGTGTAACTTTCTTGCAGCTCATCCCCATCTCCTTCGTATTCACTTTCTCTCTGTGTGTCACATACACAAACAAAATGTTTGTCTAAGTCAACTCTGCTGAGTGGGCCATAAAAGCTTGTATTGTTGTCACGTCGTGAGACTGAAAAGACAAAGACAAAGTAAGTGGAAGGGGGTATCAGTGCACCCTACACCACATCTACACAGCTCTGCTACAGAAAAAGATACTTTACTGTAGTTAAAAAGCTAAAGGCCCTCATTATCCTAACCCTCTGTGGTCCAATCACACTGCCAAGCGCAGTGTGCTATATATAGCCAATTCAAAGGATTAAAATCACTGAAGACTTCTATCAACAAGAACAGAAAGCATGCACTCAAATGCAAATCTGAAAAAAATCCATTTATCCACACCTGTCAAGTATAACAATATGACTTGATCCTGAGTCAGAGAGAATTACAGGAAATAATGTTCATCCACCTGATTTCTCTGCATAAAAACCAAAACATAAGCTAGTTTAGTTCTGGGACTTTCTGACTAATCATTCTCTCCCAGTGTAAAAAAACACATCTTCAGTCAATCAGCTCTGAGTCATACAGTTTACTGTTAGTGCCAACCACAAGCCATCAATTGTCTCAGTAAACAAAGAGAAACAATAGTTCGATTAAACAGCTGAAACAAAAGAGTGTCGACTCTGGGAAAAATCCCAACGTACCAAATAAAATCACTGCTCTCTAAGAAAAGATAAATAATTTCTCTTGTTGTGGTCAACATGTTTTATGTTGCTTTTTAGTACACAACATGACAAACTGTGAAATAAGTAGTTCTAGTATCAGAGTGTATCACTGTTGACACATTTATACCACATACAGTGTTGTAAAGTATTATGAGTAATCCATTTCCTCTATTAAGATAGTTATGCGTTGAAAATGACAAATCCCTTCAAAAAGCCATAAAACGTCTGCATCCTGTGACACAGATCTGATAATCTTGTACCGGCTGATATGAGGGAAGATTGATGAAGCAATATTGATGAGCAATATTACGTTGTTAGGTGTGACACTGAAACAAGATGTTGAAATCTTCAGGGAATATTCTTTGTGAGACATTGTGAATAGATTGTGAAAGCGTTCAATTCAGTATCACAACATCAGTTAATAAATGTAATTCAAATTCAATGACGTTACAAAAGAAACTTACTTCCTGCCCTTGAAGCATCCCAACCCAGCCATGGTGTAACGCTAAAGTGAAGCTGTTTTTCTCCCTCCTTGTTCAATTAAAGATGGTTTCTCCTGGTCTGTCCAACAGCAGAATATGAAACCCTCAAATCCAACACCTGGTGGTTTTTCTCCACATCAGACTCCTCTTTACTCCAGAAAACCGATGACTTCTCTCCTTCCAACAGAGAAGATGCCGCTCCACAAGAGAAGATCGCTCTGTCTTCCAAGTCAAACCATCCTCTGAGATTCCTCCCACTTTTGAGCTCCACTAAAGTCAAATTTCATACAGAACTCCCTTTTCAAAAAATTTGGCAACAGGGGCAGGAGAGTAAGCCAATGTTGACCGCTCCAGTATTCACATGCAGCCAAAGTGGGATTATAACAGGAGCAGTATATCACACAAGCACAAAATTATAGGAAGAAAGTTTAAAAAAAGAAAAAACTTTGGGATTTCTTGCGTCTTCAAAAACAGGAAGAAAGGCTTTTCCTGAAGAAACAGAGAAGAAGTGTCCTGGGAGAGCTACAATACATCTAGAGGGAAAACAATGGACTAAATGACTGACTGACTGGCTGCTGCATGCCTCGCTCCTCTCCTTCTGGTCACCATGACTGGTAATGCTGTGAGGGGAGGGCTGGAGGAGGGAAGGAGATAAAGAGGGAGGAGTGAGGGAGGAGGCGAGTGTGAACAAGAGACTGCCCCCCATGACCTTATCCTCCACTCTTCTCGCCTGTTTTCTCTCACTCTCCACTGTTAAAGCTGTGTATAATGGCAAGTTTTTATTTCCAGGATGAATACTTGGGTTTAAAAAGATGTGTCAATTATTCTACAGCTGCTTTTAAGTTGTGTAACTCTATAACCATCCTGGAGGAACACAACTCTTTATTGTTTCCTACTGGGAGATGATTATTTTGACTGATGCAATAGGTCTTCAGCAACTTGTAGCAACCACTGTCTTGCCAAGCAGCAAATATGATGTGCCCATGAATGTTAACACTAGCTTCAGTCAGTGTGACAATTTAAAGCAGCTTTGATCAATATTTTATATTACAATGGATTACATGACCACATGTGATTTACCTGCCTAGCATCTAACATTACACAGTCAAAGTTAGCGGCTAACTGGTGAACACAGTGGAGCATTTAGCAGCTAAAGAGCCAGATATTTTCTTCATTGGTGGAGACCAAAAGAGAGCTAAAAGGAGAGTGAATACTGGACTTGCATTTGTCACGCGGACACAAACATAACTGCAAATTAATTCCTGCTTGACATGTACATAAGCTAACAGGATATTGACTTTATGAGATGATAATATAAGTACATAATACAATATAAAACAAAAGCAACTGAACCACAAACTGCTACAGTCTACAGTCTAATGCCACGGCAGGCTGCCAAATCCACTTTATCAGTCAGGTTATTAGTGGACCTTCACCTACACCAGGACCTTTCTTTTAATGTTTTGCTAACTTGGCTGATATAATGTATATTTACACATCTGGTAAACTAATTTACTAGAGCACTGAAGCAGGATTTAAACAGCATTCACCTTGTATACAGTATGTCGGGTTCTATTGTTTTGTTAGCAAGTATGCTATGCTAAGCTAAACTAATCGTCTCCAGGCTCTAGCTTTGTATTTAAAGCATTGACATGAGAATGGCATCAATCGTGTCATTTAACCCCTTGCAAGAAAGCAACTAAGCGTATTTCCCAAAATGACAAACTATTCATTTAAATGGCTTCCATACAGGCAAACTGTATATTGGTTTTGAGGTGCAGTGTACTTCCCTGGTGCACTGTCGTGTTCTACTTTCATAAAAATGGGATAAATTAATCAATATAGAGCACTTAGTGATGACAGGCTGCTTGTGATGGGACCTCCATGATGGAAATGGTTATTTGATTTCTAATGCAATCGCAGAGCATGTATGTGTCACCACTACCAGCAAATATTGACATTGAATAAAAGTGGAAATTATGTATATCAATATCTCTCTGACATCAGCTCTGGCCATGGCATACTAAAAATGTCTAGCTTGTTTGAGTTAACAATGAACAAGCCTGCATGTCACTGTCTATCTAATATGCACAAAAACAGAGAGCCTCATGTTAATCATTCAGTCTATCTCAGGAGGGGGCCTGGCGGTCGTGAAACAGCCTGTCGCAGCTAATCACCATAAGGAGGGAGCTTAACTACCTACAGCAACTACAGCTCCGGGTACTTATGTGTGTGTGAGGCTGTGAGGGGACATAAGGGTTGATCCTGAGATTCCCTGCTGCTAGATCCTCTCAGAAACACCATCAAGAGATAAAGACTATTTTAGCTAAAAGGCTAGTTCATTGAAATGATCAATGTAGGATCATTACACTTAAGAACAACCAGATATTTTACATGATCGTCTATGACAGGACACAAGCTTACATGTTTCAATAGTCCAAGAGTAGTGAGATTTCAAGTGAAAGTTTGAAAATTTACTTGAAAAAATGCTTTGTCTCCCAATAGCACCTCTGACCTCAACCTTAATACACAAATACAGAGCTGCATGGGAATTATACTAGGAAAGTAACAAAAAACACCCGAATCACATCAATCATCTAACCGTTCACACAAGAGTTGTGTTTACTGTAGTGAATTTCTCAATCTCAACATGCCCAGACTGAATGTAGTCTGTGTGATTCATTTTTTATTGCAAACATGCTGAAATTCATCTAAGCTATCCAAGTCACTAGAGCGTGTGTGTGTGTATGTGTGTGTGTGTATAAACAGAGTCAGTCTGTATCAGTTCCAGAGCTCAGCAGCTCCATTTCAACGGCATAATACACAAACACGGTCACTAAAATGAGTTTTGGCACGCTGGGATTGAGAAATTTCTATACAAACACACCTTCAGACACACACACACACACACACACACACACACACAAACAGTCCATACATGAGTCCTTATGACAGAGGCGTCCACATGACATTGCCAATAATCCTTCAGGAAGGACCCTCTCAGACTGAAGTAGACCTGACAGAGGGTTTCCTCCATTTTAATGTATGTGTGAATCAGTGTTTCCACCAATATGTTCAGTGTTGGCTCGGCTTTCCGTGAGATTAATACCAGGAACCAGGATCTTGGGATCTCCCATCCTGATTCTCTGCTCCAGGAGGGATGTCGGACACTCAGGAAATTTAATAAATCAGTCACATAAATCTAAATTGTGTACATGTTGTCTTTTTTCATTTCAGAGTGAAACAAGTTTCATTTGTTATGATACTGTCTCTTGATGCTTCAATAGGGAGGATTTTTATGTGTATTGAATTTTATTTATTTATTAATTTTATTATTTCTGCTCTAAGCTAGATAATTTATGATTAAATTACTATGACTATTCCTTACTTTGTTGAATTCCCTCTACAGGACACCCTAGGGCTCCTGGATGATTTATTTTTACAGACGCTAATATATTTAAATGCTTTTCTGAAAAAGAAAAAAAAACAAAGAAATGTAAAACATATACAGTCTGGTTCCTCTCACATGAAACTAGGTCAAACCAATTAGATAGGTTAAGTTGGTGCTCTGCTGCCAGACAGTGTAGACGGCAGTGACGCACAGGTTAGACTGAGCAATACACCTCAGACTGATGTTCACGTGGACTAGTTTTACTGTGATAATAAGAAGTAATAATGAAAGTTTTGCATTCTGTGTTTAACTCCAGAAAACCACTTGGATGAGGGATGTGTGACGCCTTCAAATTATAGCATGTAGGTGTAAAACATCAGGATCTGAGCTTTCTCTTATATCAAAAACAATAACACTCTGATGTTACTATAATCAGAAACCAAAACCTAAAAATATCTTGCCACATTTTTTAACCAGACAGATACTAAACTGCTAATCTTCACACCACACTGAAATTACTGATGCAACTATATTGAATAATAATCATCCCTTCCAAATGAGGCAGACAACTTTTGTTAGAACGATTGGCGGATTAATTTGTCAGGAAACTGACAGAAACATAGCCAATGATTTAAATGAGGAAAAATCCAAAACATTCTTGGGTTTCAGTTTTTCAAATGAGAGGATTTTCTTTTTTTCCCTCTTTTTATATGACTGTGAATTTAACACCTTTGGGATTTGGACTGTTGGTTGGACAGAACTACGATTTTACAGTTTTTAGATTAAATGAAAACTTGATTGGATAAAGACAAGAATCATTAGCTGCAGAGCTATAGACACGTGTTTGAAATGAGTAACGAGTAACAATGACGTAACAATATGCATGCATCATTTGTCCATGTTTATATAGAAAAGTTCAATATTTTGACCTCTACGGTGCCTCCATTAGAACAATCAATACAATGCTTTCAGCACCAGACAACAATGCCATCATGCATCATGCTATCAAGTCTCATCAAGCAGCATTAACACATCTTTGGCCACTGGGAGGCAGCGCAACAAGCAGTAAAAACAATACTGTCATCATGCCAAAGCTATTATTATTATTATTATGGTGAACATAGCAAACAGTTGCCTATTAACAAATCCAGAAGACGTGGGGAAATTGATGGATTAAAGGCCAATGTTCACTTCTTTTAACTCCGTTTTTGATCTCCACCAACTCCTGAGACAAATATCTGGTTCTTTAGTAGCTTAACGATCCACCACATTCAGCAGATAGTCGCTAACTTTGTCTGTCAGTAGGTTGCGTTTATCAGTTGTATTTTTTGCTGAAAACAGCTGCCAGAAATCCAAAACGCTGAGCTGAAAGATGCTAAAACAGAGTTGAAGACCTGAAAGGAAATGCAGAATTGGGTAATAATTGTGCGTTCGTCACTACGAGTCACTCCTTTCACATTACACACAGTCATTTGATTTATTGTTACTAGGAAAATATTGGTGAGAGCAGCTTTAATTATGCAATTGGAATTAGTCTTTCAAGTATCAGTCACAGTGCACCAAACCTCCGCTTTGTGGGAAAATGAACTCGGCTCCAAGTCTTTTGCAAAGGAATCTAAATACACCCCTGTGGATCGCGATTTATGACCTCTATTTCAGTATATGAAACACCTGGCCCCTGACTCACTTTACCTCCCAAAAAAACAACAGCAGGAGTTTTTCAAAACACAGCTATCCAATGTCTCCACATGTGCGTATTTGTATGAATTTCTCAACACTGACATGTCAAAACGAATCCAAAAGCGTGGCGCAATCGTCCATAACATATGTAAATGTGCATGAGTGTGTGTGTATATGTATTTATCAATCATACGTCTTTCTGTTTATAGAGCCAAGAGGAATGTCGGTCAGTTTCCCTTCGAGGAAAAAAAAAAAGTGGATGTTGGTATTTCCTGAAACGGGCCCGAGTCTGGAATCACTGAAAACTAGAGAGAGAGCGGGAGAGCGGGAGAGAGAGAGAGGAAACTGATTGTGAGTACAGAAGATCAAGAGGTTGACAGTTTCTAACTCTGAGAACACACACATAGCAAGGTGCACTGTGGTCCACCAAGATTTAATGCATCACCATTCTATTCCAAAACACCACACCTGAACATTTTTGGCTATCTTGCCTTCACCAGGGTGGTATCTGAGGTTGTTTCTGGCTTTTTAAAAAGGGTCAAATACAACATTTGATCTAAAACCATCAGTGGGTACTAACATAGTAAATTCTAAATTCACTTAACCTCTTTTTCAAAACACAGTAAATGAAAATCTACAGGGGCACCTCCGTGGCCTACGGGTTGAGATGCCGTAGCCATTACCGACTAATCTGTTGATTATTTGCGCGATTAATCGATTCGTTGTTTGGTCTATAAAATGTCAGAAAATGGTGGAAAATGTCAATCACTGTTTCTCAAAGCCCAAGATCACCTTCTCAAATGTCTTCTTTTGTCGCGACCAACAATCCACAACCCAAAGATATTCAATTTACTGTCATAGAAAGCTTAAGAAACCAGAAAATATTCATATTTGAGAAGCTGGAATCAGAGAATTTGGACATGTTCTTAAAAAATGATGCAAAACGATCCATTGATTACCAAAATAGTTAGCGATTAATTAAATAGTTGGCAAATATTCAATTAACTGTACTATGCATAATATAGACACCAGATCACAACCTCAGAGAGGACACTGATGAAAGCAACATTGATAAAAAATGTTCAGAGAATAAAGCATGCTATAGTGGAAAAGAGTTCTGCAAAGTTATTAATTTTGGTGGATTTGTTGCTAAAAAAAATAATAAACCAGCTTCCACCGAGCTGAATTTCTCTCAGTTACAATCTCTGGATTTGTGGTTGACGAAGAGGCCCTGCTTTTCTTCCCTCTCTCTCTCTCTCTCTCTTTCTCCTTTTCTCTTTGTTCTTTCCATCCCCTTCCTCATCTCCATCACTTCTTTCCCCCTCTGCCGGCTCACGTTCCTCTCACTCATTCCTGCAGTACAACGCCTTCTCCTTCTCCTCTGTTTTGTGGTTTCCCTGTCTCCTATTCTCTCCATTAACAACACACACACAGGAGGAGGGGAGTCGCTCTGTAGCGCTCTGAATTCCACCTCACATCTGGAAACCATCTTCTCTCTCTCTCTCCCTCTCTCTCTTTCTGGCAATCTCTCACCCCCTTTCTCTGTCGCTCTACGTTGTAATGTAAATAGCCCTGTAATCATACTCCTGCCTAAGCCTGCCGCACTGGGTGGTGTATGTGTGTATCTGTGTGTGTGTGTGTGTGTGTGTGTGTGTATATGAGAGAGATCTTACACAGAACACACTCCTTCAACAAGCTGCCATCTCTTTTTTTTCTCTCCAGCTCAGGTCCCAGCTGAGGTTTATGGGCCGATAAAAACAAAACAGCCATCTTCAACTCTACTTGTTGCATTACACCTATTGTGTGTGTGTGTGTGTGTGTGTGTGTGTGTGTGTGTGTGTGTGCATGTTTGTGTGTGTTTGTGTTGAAGCAACAGGAGGCACTAGAGCAATTGATTCAAAAGGTTTAAGTGAATCACAACCTAATAACCTGAAACAGAGGCTTTTATAGAGCGTCAATCCCTTAAATTATGCATCCCATTGCTCCATTCGCGCTTTTCCAAGATTGCACTAAATGTCTTAAGGGAAATGCTACAACATTTCTTTTTTCATTGCATCATAAGTTCAGTATTTCTGCTATCGATTACATTCATTCAGTTAAAGCAGTTAAGTCAGTTTTTAGTGCCGCAGCAGTCCATGGCCTCATTTTTGCCCAACATAAAAATGATTCCAACGAGTTGCACGAAGTACAAAGAATTTTAATTGATGGTGCATATTTCTTGGTACATTCCTATCTTGTGACACAATGTTCACTGTTTCCTTGTTTTGTATTGATGTGAGCAAACAGGTAAATTCGGCTCATTTATGGATGGTCATTGAGCCTGTCGTCAGGTTGAATTTTCACAGTGAGGTAAGTTCAACCTGGAAAATTCATCAAGAAACAGTATTATGTTTGGAAAGGTGCAGGATTTCCAATTGCAGCATGTTGTATGGTCAATTACTGGATCACCTGTTCCTCTTGCACCACTGCACTCTGCCTATTCTGTATTGTACAGCATAAGCCATATATATATATATATATATATATATATATATATATACACACACATATACATATCTCAGATATTGTACGTAAAAGGATACAGAGACTGACAGGGTGATATGGAAGAAGACAGATTTGTGTTTCGCCTCCTCTGGGATCCCACTGATCCTCGGTCAGGCTGCTCTGATGTGTTTGGGCAGAAAAGCTGCATCTTATTCTCACTTCTAAACAAGTGAACTACAGCAACCTTCATCTGTTGAGTCACAGTATCCTCTATTCCTTACACTTGACTAGGGCTGCAAATAATGATTATTTTCATCATTTTGGCAGTTATTTTCTCGATTAATCAATCAGTTGTTTTGTATTTACAATGTCAGACATGAAAAACACCAGTTATAATTTCAAACAACCCAAGGCTACATTTTCAAATTGTTTTCTTTTATTCAAACAACCACACAAAAACCCAAAGAAGTTCAGTTTACTGTCACATATGACAAAGAAAAGCATCAAATCATCACATTTTTATCCTGGTGTTTCATCATCTTGTTTAGTACGACATTACACCATCACACTACAAACTGTGGCATCACTCTTACACAATGTTTACAGTTTGTGATCACTCTGATCAATATTCATTATTCCCTCATCATCCTGTTTTGTGACTAAATGCAAAGAAACTTTGTTGAATTGGGGACTAATGTGATTATATGACTTTACAAGATTCCCGGTTAGTGAAGTCATCCAAAACCACTGACTCTCATAGCTCTGCTGGACCACCAATGCCTAAATTGGCATGTGCAGCACAGCTTTTGTTTACAAACACAGATATTATTAAAGTGGTATTCAAGAAATTCAGTATAAAGTTGAGGAACTCACAAGAGACCAAAAAAAAAAAGAGAAAAAAATCAAAGCAGCAGTGGCCAAGATATCCTGACTGTTAGTCTCTAGTTTGTGTAATGCTCCAAAAACACTGGATCCTACATTTCCCATAATGCAACCATTTCTGTTGACATTTCTATTGGGATATGCCCTCCTGAGCCCCGCTGTAATCATTCCTCCTGAGCCAAAATGTGACTGTTTTCACATGCTGAGTAGGACTAACCATGATGAGTATATTGACCTTTTAGAGATGAAACAGTCGATCAATTAACTGATTAGTCGATTGACAGAAAATTCATCTGCAACTATTTGGATAATTGGATAATTTTTCCAAAAATGCCAAAATGTCACTGATTTCAGCTCTTTAAATATGACCATCTGCTGCTTTTGTTTGTCTTCATGGCAATAAATGGAATATTTGGGGGATTTAGACTTTTGGTCAAATAATAATAAACACTTTTGAATATTTTAACTTAGGTTTTGAGGAAGTTACAGACAATTTTCACTTTTTTGTGACATTTTAAGAACAAAATGATTAATCCAAGAAAATCATCGTTAGTTGCAGCCCAACTGATCTTTATATGTAAAGTCAGTGGAGTGCTCCTTTAATAATGCAGCTCTAAGTACAGGACTGAATAACCAGCGGCAACAATCATAGTTTCAAGTTTGTGGCAGGCGAGAGTCTCAATCTCAGGAGAATCTACTGATGGGAGCTTGTGGGAATTGGTTTCTGATGCATTTTGATTTGTGAAAAATCTGCAAACTCAAACAAAGCAAAGTGAATCAGCAGGTGGCTGCTTCACCGTCTCCCACTCAGGTTAATCAATGGCAAGATGCAATTTTCCATCTGGGTCCCAGTGGATGCAAGAAACAAGGAATGTCACATTCATGTAGCCGAGGCCGTCCCCTGAGCAGGACGCATTAATAGCAACATGTCTAATTGTGTATTATGAATGATCATGATAGGATTTCCTCACAGCGAGGAACAGTAAACAGGACATCACTGTAAAACCTCAGAGGATTTGTCTAATGAGCCAGTGACATATGAACTGATCAGCCCTCTAATCAGGATGGCTGTGACAGTTGACACACACACACACACACACACACACACACACACACACAAAAGCATTATTATCAAGCTTCTCAGTCAGATTACCAGCATTGATGCCCTTAAGCTCATGTATCCTCATCCACTGTGATAAAGCTAACTCCATTTAGTGCCAGTGACTGGTCCAACATCATGATTTATCAGGGTTTTGAGGGCTTGTTAGTCCACGCTCCGTTATCAGCACTAAGAAACACTGCAATCAGACGTCTACATTGTTTTACAGCGCTTCGTCATGAGGATCAGATCAGCAGAGTCTGGATCAATAGCGTCTTTCATCCTCACACGCTGACAGACAACATGAGTGTATCTGAATCAGTCAGTGTCTGTGTTCAGGATTACAGAGGTTCCCACACAAAAAGATAGATAACTGTTTAATCTGGACTGTCCTTGACCCGCCTCTGCCAAACACACACACACACACACACACACACACGTGTGTACACACACACACACACGTTGTGTTCATAATGTTCTTATGAGCTCACAGATCTGACAGCAGTACAGTGCAGTGGAGAGCAATTGATCCTAAAGGAAAAGGTGGAATACAGCTTCAAATTTAGGTTCATGATTAAAAAGTATAAATATGGAAGACCTGAATGAAAGCAGGAACACAGAATATACTTTTATATCAGGGAATAACAGTAACATAACAGTGAGCTTTGACTGGGGAACATGATACATTTAAGAGCAGCTATGGATTATAACTAGAGTCCTGTTTGCCAATTAAGACAATCCACCCCCCAAACCCTACTTGTGGGTAGATTTTTACACAGAAATGCAGCTTAATGACCCAAACTCATACACAATGAATCATAATAAGTAAAAACCTCTAAACTGATCTAAAAAGAAATTATGTTGGGGTTGAGTCATGTCATGGAAAAATCAATGTTTGTGTAAGAGTAGAGTGGATTATTTTGCTGCCAAACTTTTGTCTGATGACCAAAATGAGACTTCCAGTTTACCAAAGATTTTAACACATACAAATATAGAAAATGCATTTTCAGGTTGAAAATCATCATCAAAACCCTTCAAAAACTCACAACTGGACTTCAATGACACTTAAGAATAATTAGAGCCAAGAAACAGCCCACCTACATCGCCCCAACATGTTGCCAGTGAGTCATAATCCAAACTGAAAAGACACTTTTCCTCCCTCAACTGCTTCACTCGATGCACAAACAAAAAGCAAAAGCAGCGCAGGGCACTGTATCGACCACATGTATCGATCACCAATCAAACATCATAAATCCCCCGCAGCCCAATAAGTCATCTCTCCGCGCATAACAAAGCCACAGTTGCCCCTGACACAGATGAAGTGCAGTCGGTGTGTAAAGCTCGTAAACACGGCGGGGACAGTTTACTTACTGTGTCTGTTCAGTCTCAAACGGCCTCAGAGTGAAGTCATCCCTCAGAGACTGGAACCAAGACATCAGCGCTGTTAGTGGACTAATGATTGGATTATTTGTCTCAGTCCTGCCCTGGCTGGCGTCCTCAGCTCTCTGGTGCTGCGTTTAAGCGCAGCTCGGAAACGTCCATATCCTCAACTGAAGCTGAAGTTATCCCACCACATAGCAAAGAAAACCCATTTTACATTCAGAAAAGAGATTTTTCTTCACACTCGTCACTTTCAGAAATTTGATGCCACTTAGTTTGATAGATTCATTCATACTGACATACACAGAGCAAATAAACAAATAAACGAAAAAATCATACTCCACATCCATATTCCTAACATAACTTTCTGTGAACAACATACTTAGTAAGTATAAGATTTTGTGACGTGATTGCACTACATAGTATGTCTGTATCATCAGGTTTGTCTTAAGTAATATTATTTGGCAGAATGAGCTTTTAAGGCAGGTTTATTAAATATTGATTACATTTTTTTATGATTTCTTTTTACTCAAAATTGATCTTGTTTCTTGTGCAACTTGTAAAATCTTAATGTTTTATATCTTATTGTTAAGTAATTTACAAGATGTAACTTCAGGTTCAAAAGAGGTACAAGAATATAGTGATTAATAGGATACAGTTTATTAATCTTATGCCTTTAAAGGAGAGGTTCACAATTTTTCAAGTCAGTCTTAAAATAACAGTCAGGTGTCCATATAAACAGTGAAAGATGTTTTCCCTGCTGTAATCATTCCTCCTGTTCATACTGGCTGTTTAAAGATCCCCTTCAAATGTGCTTTCAATGTAAGTGATGGGGGTCAAAATATACAGTGTGTCCACACAGTCACTTTGTGCAAAAATGCATTTAAAGTTGATCTGAGGTTTGTATGCAGCTTCAGCAGTCTGAGTTAGTCATATCAAGTGGGTATCTGCCACATTTACAGTCTTTTTAGCATCAAATTCCCTCTGTGTTTCCTTGGAGAGTGTTTCCCTGTTGAGCTGTGGTGGAAGTATAGTAACAAAAAGAGGAACTTTGGCACTAAAAAGACTAACATTGAAAAAACTCTACTTGATTTGACTCATTTGGATGACTGAAGCTTTATATTAGCGTCAGATAAACTTTTAAATACATTTTTGCACAGGAAGAGGACTGTGGATTTTGTCCCCCCATCACTTATATGCATTATGAAGGAATCTTCTCTTGGTCAGTATGAACAAGAGGAACGATTACAGCAAGAAAAAGATGCTTCAATGTTCATTTGAGGACCTGACAGCTGTTTTAAGACAGACTTGAAAAATTGTGAACCCATCATTTAAAGGTCCGTGTGCTGTTCAGGCGATTAGTTTCCATTTTTACGAGAAACACCTGAAAGCACCGTATGCACAAAGCAGAGCACCGCCCAGCTGCATTTAGCAAGAAAATGATGTCCGCTGTGAGAAATGTCCCTCATAACAAACAATTTAATCACGTACCAACTGTTAGCATCTCAAGTAGTGACGTCACATCTCCTCTGTTTCTCAGACTGTGTGTCAACTTTACTGCAGCACTGTCCAGGCATATATCTGTAAACCTCTGGCACTGAAGGCATCAATCTAACTAAACATGGTACTTGAGCACCAGAGGCATGTAAACTGAGTCGGGTGAACTATGGTTTAGTGGACATTTATAGCTTTGTGTTTACATGACCTGCAAAACTTCAGCATGCAACATACTATTTGCTCTTTTTGTAAATAAAAGAGACTGACAGAAACCCGGCATATTATCTAAAGAGTTTTTGTTTTTTTCATTAAAGGAGTTTCACAGTTAAAGAAGTTTAGGATGAACACTGCCATCTAGTGTTGAGGCTGAGTTAATGTGAGAAACTTGGTAGTTAAGTCATGAATTTACTTCACCACCATCTCCTGATGTAACATTGGCTTATAAGGTCAAAGGTGCCTCCACATTGTCTACTTTAGAAACTACACCAACACAGTAAAGGTTTCATCTTGACTTTGAATAAGCTGATTTGAATTGGAGAAAAAAGTGAAATTATGTCACACCACACAAACCTAATATCAGGAGATTTGGAGACTTGGTGACATGTTAAACATGATATATGTTAGAGCTTTAACTGGTTTACCAAGATTTAGAAATCATTTCTATCTATGAGTTTTCAGATGTTTTAATTTTCCCTTCAAACCAGAGAGACTCATTAGAAAAAAATGACTCTTTAATTTAGTCAACGTTTAGAAAACACATTAAAAACTGATTAAACAGAGAATTCATTTATCCACTTGTGTCACATCCACTCCTGATTATAATGAAAACTGAAGTATACAAAATGATTATTAAAACACCTTATAGTGAGGAACCAGACTGAAAAATGTGCAATTGATACATCCAGACATGTATAAAATAAGCAGAGGAATTTGCTGATTACTTATCAGTTACAGTGTGAAACAGCATTTAATGAAATTGTTTGTTCTGGATTATTATAATTTAAGTTGTGAATCGACACCAATAGAAAAATCTCTTGCAGAGAGATAATGTTTGTAGCTAAACCAGAGGAAACTAAAACCCCAAAAAAGATGCTTGGATTGAGTCTCATAGTTTACACAGTTTGGACGGGAGTCTACAAACGGGGAACGTGTGTGAGCTGCACAGTACGTCACAGCCTCCCCGCCTCCTTGAACTTGCTGAGCAATCCGTCGTCCGCCCTCAGGGGGAAGTAGAGGGTTCTGGTTTTGTAGTACTGCGGGTCAGCCAGGAGGTTTTGGATAACGTCCGCGAGGAGATGGGCACGCTCCACACCGCAGCCCGGCGCCTCGTAGCCCAGCTTGGTGAAGTGGACGTGGAGGTGGTAGTAAGAGGGCTGGTAGTGCAGGTAGACTCTCAGCTTACTGGCTGGCAGGTTGAAGCGCTGCAGGATGGTCTCCTACGTCATAGTGAGACAGATATTATCATTCAGTCTGTATTATTTAACGTTATTGATACGTCCAGGGCC
The DNA here is from genome assembly GCF_963924715.1 of Thunnus thynnus. Lineage (NCBI taxonomy): Eukaryota > Metazoa > Chordata > Actinopteri > Scombriformes > Scombridae > Thunnus > Thunnus thynnus. Next base: position 8,215,688 of record NC_089525.1, on the reverse strand, counting down.
CTTTCTACTTTTAAACAGTTGCATCTTGTCCTAGCTGTCTAAAATGGAGAGTAGCAGATCACATGACTGGCTGGAGATTAGTAAAATGCTTCTGTAACAGTAGCTGCAGAAAAGAGAGGACATTTCTGTCATTTTTATTCTTCAACAAAAATGACACCTTCAACAAAACCAGTGTAACCTCACCTTTCCTTTCTGGAAGATGTTTTGAAGCAGTGGCAGATGCTCTGACGTCAGATCTCTGAGACTCTTGATGTTCCTCTGATGTACTATGGCAATCAGGTATAAATCATCCACCTGAAAGAGAAGACAAATCATTAAACACTTTACACTTGAATCTAAGTTCTGTGCTTTTTTCTCTTAGTGTGCATAGAAAATCAATCAATGAATCAATTTTTATTTATATAGCGCCAAATCATAACAAAAGTAATCTCAGGGCACTTTTCACATAGAGCAGGTCATTGTTTTGGACATGAGCTGTAAATGTTACTTAGCAAGTTCAAGCATTTTTACACTTTTAACATGCTGTGAAATCTTTTAACTAGATCTGAAACAATTAATCGATTAATTGACTGACAGAAAATTAACCAGTAACACTTTTGACGATCGATAAAAATCACTGAAGTCAATTATCCAGCAAAATGCCAAAGATTCTCTTGTTTCAGTTTCTCTGTAAATTGAATATTTTGGGGTTTTTAACTGTTGGTTGCACACAACGAGCATCCTGAAGACGTCACCTTGGCTCTGGGAAAGTGAGATATATTTTTTACCATTTCCCATAACAAATTCATCAATTAAATGAAAAAGAAAGAGTTGACAGATTGATCAATAAATAAAATAATAAAGTGCAACAGCTGAGTTTGCAGGTCCTATCTCCATTTTTAAACAGATGGTGTCTGTGGGCTGCCAGGCCGAGTGAGTGTGTGTTACAGGAAGTCTGTCATCTCAGATATACCAATAGCATGATATTGGGTCCCCCTAAGAGATTTTTTTTTCTACAGAAAAATGGCACATGGCATCAAGTTTTATGACAGCAAAAACACACTTTAGCAGCTGTAATATCCAGCTGTGCTACCAGTTAGTTTGCTTTAGACTTTACCAGAAGCTGGCTGCACAAAGGCATTACCTCTGCTTAGGGAATGGCACAGCTGTTTAATAAAGGAAAGTGAAGAAATGTTGCCCAGACAAAAACCTGCACAAAACAGTAAAAAGTTGACTTTATTAAAATCATGCATGTGCCAAACTTGTTAGTGGTCCCTTACAACACTTATAAAGTCATGTTCTGTTCACTCATTAATAAGGAAACAGTTACTTGGTTGAATTCAAAGTTGAGTCTGTTGTCGTCCTCAGAGTATAAAAGTCTGAAATAACAAGGCTAAAGTGAAGTAATGCATACTTTGTGTTGAACTGCGTCTTTCCTGTCTCCTCTCAGTTTCTAGTGTGTTGTATATTCCCGTCTCTTACCTGTTTCTGGTCCCATTTGAAATCTGGCAGGAGGACAAAGCCAACCTCCTGGTCTGGATCTTCAAAAACTATCCGATCAGCCTCTGCTTTCTTCTCCAGGATGTTGTGTACCCACTGGGGGGGAGGGGTGAAAGTGATATCAAAAACACAATTAATGTTGATCATTCACACATTCACATACGCAAGATGATGTCACCATGAGTTAATATTGTATCAGAGGAGGTGAACTGACCTGCACGCTAAAACTCTGCTTCTGAATGTAGGGCAGAGTGATGGCCTGATAGTCTTCGCCCGTCTCCTCCACCAGGAAACTCTCCTGACGCTGGTATTTCTTTATATGCTTCTCTGTGGCCGGACACACCACTGTAGTCTTGACCTCTGCAAATCAAAAAAAACACACACAGGCTAGCCAACTTTCCACTGCTGCCTACTGTAACCAGTCAGTTTTGTTTTGCCTGGCTGTACCATTGAGGTGAGGGGGAGGCTGGAGGCGGTATGTGCTGTAGATGTCGTTCTTCATCTCCAGCTTCAGCCTGGAGCCACTGAAGATCTCAGCCAGGCTGTCCTCTCTGATGGGAGTCTTCTCCAGGATAACCACAGCATCCTGATCAGCAAGCTGGTAATGACACATTCAACAGTTTCATTCAAGCAATCCAAATGGCTCAGGGTATGTTAATAATGAAATTACTAACTAATCATCCCGTGGCCAATGCAATACCAGCAGATTTATAATTACTCAGCTCTAATTACGAGCAAAAAGTACACTGCATCATCTGCCTTCACAGATATGCAGAAAAAGACATTGTGGGTAAATTTCTGGGCTACTTAATATGTTCTAGATTGTTTTTATCCAACTATAACATGAAGACAGCTGCTCTCAGCTACATAACTTAAGCTTGAGTTAGTTAAATACCTCCTAGCACAAAGGCTAGGTTAGCTAACTGTACACTAGCCGTTAGTTAGCTACCTTTCCCCGGATAAAGATGTTTTTCTCCCGGGCAGAGTCACTCAGCACGGTGGAGGTTTGGAAGCCAGACAGAACATTTGTTTCAGATTCCTCTCCAACTTCTCCTCCTCCGTTCTCAGAGTCCGTTTTCGCCCTCTTTACTTTCAGACTTAAGTCATCAGGTCCAACACCGTCAGGTTCACGTTTAGTTGTTGTGTCTGCCATGTTTAATGTCGCAAAGATCGTCTATGTTTGAAATGAGCGCTTACTCTGTCAGGAAGTACTCCCCACCCCCCGCTAAACTGTAAATTGATTTTCTTTTAATGTTAATCTTTTTTCTTTTTTATTGACTCACAAAATACAAACAGAAAAACAAAAATACAACATTCTGAAAATGAATCAATAAACAAATGAGACTATTTCTGACCTCCTCCAAACCAATTTACAAATCTGAACCGACCCTTTATCTATGCACCCCTCGAAGAACATCAGTCATAAACATTATCAATATCCTTCAATTCTCACTGTACTTTCATTTTACAGCACAGGTAACATGTGATTTGAATACTAGAAAGAGAAAACAACAATTATTAACTTATATCAGAAAAGGGAAACAATAAAATAAAATAAGAATGATGGTCTTGGATGTTTTGGATTTTTATAGTGACATTAAATACTTTTCCACTGGCGTCCATGCTTCAGTGTAGTCTGTCTCATTATTTTGCGGTCTAAAAGCTACCTTTTCCAACTTAATCATTTCTATTGCTTCAGTGAGCCATTCTTTCTGAGTTGGTGCATTTAAAGCAGTCCAGATGTTCATGATTTCTTCTTTGTAACCATACATAATGAGAAAAAGATATTTGTATTCTTTGAAGATACCCTGCTGAAGTTATGCAAATCTCCCAGTAAATATGGCTGTGGTGTGAGTGGTATGGCTATGTAAGTGTGGATCATTGTTTGTGTTGTTATGCCAAACCAAAGATCTTTAATTTTATTACAGTCCCACAAAAGATGGAGTGGAGTTCCTTCAGCAGCACCACATTTTATACATTTACTGTCATCCCTTAAGCCCATTTTATATAGCTGTGATAAGGTGTAATATATCTGTTAAGTACCAAAAATAAACCATTCAATCTCCATTCAGAAAAAAAGCTATAAATTAGAACCAGAAACAGGTTTTCACATACAAGGAATTTGCTTTGGTCTGGTGATGCATAACAATGAACAAAGTGTGAAGACAAAAACAGGCAAGTAGTGTGAAATAAAAGAAACATAAGTGACAAGTTAACAATAGAAGATATGAAAAAGTGTTATAAGAATAAATATATGTCTGTTTTTTTAGAATAATAGAGCTGTGCAGTTTTGTACAGGGATGTGCACAATATTGTCAGGGAATGTGCAAAAGTTCAGAGTGTGAAGTATAAGGACGTGCAGTACAGAATATGTGCAAGATGTACGTTAATGTAATGCATAAATCAGATGTGGACACATGCGTTAATGTACGTGTGGTGTCAGTGTATCAAGCTCATACGTTTACACCTTAAACTGTGATTTAAACCTGCACTGTGGGTTTGCTGATTAAGTTTATCACCGCCAGATAAACCTCTCTGTATTTCACAGTATATGGAGTTTTTAAATCTCATGTTGAGGGTGATATTCCCACACTCACCGTTTGGCCGTTACCTGTTTAGCTTCTCTAGACTTTGCAAATGTTATAGGACCAAATGGATCAAATTCTGATTTTGAAATGAGTCATTTCGCGGGAGTTGTGTGACGCTCAAAAAAATGTATCCACCATTTTACATCCACAAAAGTAGGTTATGGCCAGTGTTGTACCTAGAAACTCAGAATGAGAGAAAAGTTGATCCAGCCACTGTGCAAATTTGTGGAAATACAAAAGGCTTTGCTAACCCGGCCAGTTGCATGGGGTACCTGAAGCTGTTTTCCCTGCTAGTCACAAAGGGTTAAAACAGGTAAATCTAATGACCTGCCAACATGAGGAAATAGTGGAGATTAGCCCCAGTACAAGACGCTACCCCACCAGACGTAAAGTCTACTTTAGGAATGACTAGTCCTACCAGATGCAAAGGCCAGTTGTAAGTGGAAAAAGGGTCACTGCAGTCATTGTAGAGCATTGTAGAGTCAATCTGAGTCGCTCTCATCGTCAGACCACCTCGGCCTCTTAGCAGCAGCCTGCTCCTCTTTGTGGAGAAGCTGAGGCCTGAAGTTGAGGGATATACGGGGGCGTCTTCCAAACATCTGTCACAGCTACAACAACTGAGTTGGTCAAAAGAGTCTTCTGAGGAGAGTGGCCCAGTGTTTTCAACTAACTCAAGTTCAGGGATCCTATAACCATCATCTACACCAACAGCATCAATTTCAGGGTCTTCATCCTGTTGTGGTGGCTCTTGCTGGTGCCTTGGAATCGGCTGCTCAGGAACACCACAAGGATCAGCATTAGGAAAAGCAAAAGGTTCAGCAAGAGGAAAAGCAAAAGGATCAGCTGGGGGAAAAGCAGGAGCAGCTCCTAAGAGGTCGGAAGTGTTCATGTTTGGTCTGTCAAGACAGTCTCGACCACCATCCCTCTCACAGTCTCTATTACCTCCATAAGGCCCAGCCTCCTGAATCCCATCCTCATCATCCACACCAGCGACATCAATCTCTTCCTCCTCTTCCTGGTCACCTGGGGGGACTGGCAGATGGTGGATGATCCTGTTCTCCTCAGAGGGCCTCTGAGCATCAGGGCGCTCAGTGAAACCGTTGTTGAAAGGTCAAAAAAACCCACTGGAAAAGTATAAAAAGTCATATCCTGTACTTTCATTAAACAGGCTTAAACAGGAGGCTTTAAGGCCTAATTCATTTTTTTGCTATTTAAATTTCAGGTATATTCCCAAACACCTACATTAACTGTTAATACAATACAACACCGTATGTATCACAAGCACCTTGAAGAGAAGCCACCAACACACATGGTACAACCACCTTTAAAAGTAATATCATAATATTTGTACTTCTACAAATATTGATATTAAAAGCCCTTTAATACAAAAATGCAAGCAATGAGAAAACTGGACATCCATGACACCATTTGTGAAAATGGGAAGGCGGACACTGTGTTCTCATGGTGGAGACACAGTGCTTGAGAAAATGTGATTGGTCATTATATTACTTTTGTGTACTGTATGTGCACTGGACAAAGGCTTCTCTCCCATGTCAACATTGTAAAGACTTAAATCCTTATGTTCTTCCTTAAGTTAGATGAAACAGGTCAGCAGGGTCTTGACTAGTTATATTGGATGTAATCCATATATGAGGATATCTGGACTGCAGCAGCAGAAAGAGTTAACAACATTATTCAGAAAGTGTTGCATTCTTTGTGCGTAATAATACAGACATGCAAGTAATGTACCTTTCATTGCTCTTCTCTGGCATACGATATGGAAAACGTAACTCACAAGCACTGGAATATAATCAGTTGTGAAAACGTGCTCAAAACTATTTCTCTCTCCTTCATAGTTTACATGATGTACACCATCCGTTCAATTTTACAGAAAAATCCATTCTGATATCATATCATCAACATGAACTGTGCAGACATTTAGACATAGGTATTATCTACAGCACTTGTTAAATTGTAATGAAATTGATCCAAACCATATTAATGTGTATCTTACTCTTGTTTTTAACACTGTGTGTCAGTAATGCTGGACTGAAAACTAAAATGATTAAGGTTGTATTCAGTCAGATTTAGTTTTGTGATATTCAATACTACTGTCTCTGCTGCCAAAAGTGAGGAAGGAATTGGCTCTTTAAGCCATGTTTTCATAACACAGTTCCACATAACATCCCTGCTCACATTCCTGTTTCTGCAAATATATTTTTTTCTTGACTAACCACAATAAAATTTTGTCAAAACAACAAGTCATAAATCCAGCTGAAATTACAATAAATTGCATTAGAATAGACCGGGAACAGTCGGTTCTGAAGCATTCAGTGATGTAGAGAACTGATGAAATCTCGTGTGTGAACTGTGTATTTCATCGTCTCCATGTGCGCAGCACTGCGTGCGCCATTACACACGATTATTAAATTTGATTCCCAAAAACCAAAATAACAGTGTTTTCAAATCTTTACACCGGTGTTTATGTATTCCACACCTGTCCCGGAGCATTTAGTACATTACCGTGTAATATTTATTTTACACAGAGAAAACATCGTGTGTGGTTGTTTCTACCAAAACGGTGTATTCCAAACTTTCTGACTGAAGTTGTGTTAATTGTTCCTCTTTTAATGTATTAATTCAGTGCAAGTTTTGGTTTGAAAACTGTTTTAAACGTTTTCAATAAGATTGATTGATAAATTAGTGATGGAGTGATATTGAAAGGTGTTTTACCTGCATAGTAATTGAGCCACCGTCTGACTGTGGCCAGCAGATGCTGCTCCACGGGGGACCATTCATGTAGCTTAGATCAGGATAACATAACCTTTTTTTTCCCTCTCGGTTTTCTTTTTGTTGAGTCATCCAACGATCCGTTACTCAACAGTAGTTTTCAGACAGGTCAACTCGAGTCAAGCCCAAGTGCAAATGACAGTCTGGGACCTGCAGCTGTAACATCACCTCTGTTCACTTTACATTTCTGTTACCATGACTTTTACGCACGCGTGTGCACGATGCACGAGCAAGTGTGTGAAAAAGGCTACACGTAAACAGGGTGCGAACTAAGCCATGACATAACTGTATGCTGACTACAAAACAGAGAAATGAGTAATGGCGATTAAGAGAAATGTGGAGTAATGCGCAGACTGAATGCAACTAAGAAAGTTTGTTTTTTTCTGATCTTTGAGTTAAAGTGAGTTAAGTTTATGATATTGCACCGCTTTCTTTATTATCTTTATTATCTTTATTAAAGTGAATTAGTGATGAACCACCTTCATGCATGAATCATACATCAATAATAGCCTAATTTTACGCATGATCCTTGATGATGAAGATACAGAAAAATAGAAATGCATGGCAAAAATGGCATATTGTCAATATTTTACAGACCCCCCAAAATTTCACAAATCATGTTTTCAGAGGAGCTCATGTCTTATTAAGAGGAGCCAAGCCCAGCCTGGCTCTCCTATAGTTCACACCCTGCATGTAAATGGTCGATATAAATTGTTGGACACTGTGTACACTAAGGTATTGTCATAGATTAAGGATGCATATGATTATTTTTCTCCAAACTGTCAGAAACCAGCACCTCTTGACATGTATAAAGATGAACACACTCACAGCCAGGCTGCTGCAGTTCACATCATGTTGACTCAGAGGACAATTAGGCTACAAGTTTAAACTTAAAATAAACCATGTCACCCAGTGGCTCTCTCTCTGATGTCCATCACCCATGGCAAGTCTGAACCACTTTTCTCCTGTTATCTCTCCCTTACACTCTTAAAAACTGTTGAAACACGAGTGTCCTCTTAATGTAAGAGACTGTATGAAAATTATTTGGAGGGAGGGATCTGTAGGTTTTTTTTTTTAGCTGACAGGAGTGTCAGGGGGGCTGTTGGTCCCCTGTATGTAGATCTGTGAATATTAATTATGTACTGAGGTATTTAAAAGTTGTAATTTATTTGAAGCCCCAATCACATAAACTGGGAAAAATGGAAATGAACAGAGGGAAGAAGGAACATCATATTTGAGGCAGCACTGTTGCTACTGGTTGTTTATTCATCCTTCTGTATCATCATGTTTTTTTTTTCTAATAGAGACTGAAAGTTAACTGGCATTTGTTATTTATGCAACCCTGTCTCTCAATCTAACTATACACATTTGCACAAACTCTTCTGGTAAATTTGTGCAACGCAAGCAGCATGGCAGACCTCAGAAAACTAACAGTACATCCACTCAAGTCAATTTTATTTATAAAGCCAAAAATCTTTCTTTTTTTCCAGAGAGCTTTATAATATGAACATATTCTATCCCATTCTATCCTTAGACCCCTGACTCGGATAAGGAAAAACTCTGGTTTCATCAAAAATGATGAAACCGCAGGAAGAGCAACAGAGGAGGAACAGGCATGTAGTAAGTAAAGGGCAGCTGAACTAGACTTGTTTTAGATTCTTGAAGACACTTTGCCTCTCATCCAAAAGGCTTCTTCAGGTCTGGAAGTCCACTCTGCTTCCCCTGTGGACATAATTTCCCTAATCATGCTGATAAAACAGAAGAGAGGCAGTGTTAAGACCAATATAAATACAAAACTTAGATGGAAATTAAAAGCTGTGCTACTTTTACGGTGATTGGTTGGGTTCTAGCCTTTCATTCAGCTACTTTCTGTCAGTCCCATCTGGCAACACTGGTCGGTGATTGCTATGGTCAACCTTTGCAGTCATTTGAGTGAGAGTGTGTGTCTTCGTTTTGACCTGTTGTACTAATTAAGCTCAAAATACAACAACAATAAGGTACAGAATGATATAACATTAACACAGCTGTTCCAGGTGCTTTCTGCTTTCCTTTATAACCAGACAGAGTTTCCCCAGGACCACCAGCAGTAATTAGACTAGACCCTGGTACTGGCTGTGCTATTAAAATGATTGACACATCATTTAGCTAATATGATTAACGCTTTGGGGCGGGGCGACTGCTGAGTGGACCAATGAAAACGTAGCAGTCTGGTGACGCGCTAATCAGGAAGTTATTTAACAGCGACAACAGCACGCTGAGTTGTTTTGACTGTGTGAAGACAGCTGAGACTGGAAGGAGATGCGAGCTGCACTTTTACATTAACTTTATTTGGGGGTTATCGTGTCTTTTTTGTTTTGCGCCCAACCAAAATGTACATATCTGCCCAGATATGTCTTCTGCTGCTGGTTCTTCACACACTGACACTTGCTGCTGCGAGAAGAGGTGAGTTAGAGTTTGTACTAACTGTAGGAAATGTTGAACAAATAGGAAGCGAAACTTGTGAAAACGTCATTATATGTGGAGTCTTAAGCATTTTAATACATTTCATACTGGTTGTCTTATCATACTTTTGACTTTTAGATGTATTACACCGGTTTGTGTTGACAGATTGAACCGTTAATCTAATAAATTAGCTCGCATTAGTAGCTAATGAGTGCTCGTTACTCAGTTTATTTAGTGGCTGTCGCTAGTATTTGCTAATTTTGAGATGTTGTTTTGTTATAGTTCAATTCACTCCGTTAATGGTGCCTGTTCATACGTTTTATTTGTAGCACAACTATGTTGAAACTGGGAAAAGTTGGAAGTGAAACCTGCTAGTTTCTGTTGACCTTTTATGTCCAGTGTTACTCTACTGTCACCCAACCTTACATTTAGTATGCACTGTGTTTATTCAATCCGTGTGTTTAACAGAGCCTACTGTTTGTGTTGTGCTGATAAGTTTACCCCCATTTTCTTTCAATCTTTTTCTTTGCAGCTATCTGAAAACGATCGTTGAACTAATTTCTCTTCAAGCAGTGAGAATCATGAATTACCCCGCTGTGATTATCTTTGCTTTCAGAGAGAAGAAATGTGCTTTTCATCATGGCAGATGATCTGCGGACATCATTGGGCTGCTATGGGGACTCAATGGTCAAATCACCAAACATTGATCAACTGGCGTCCAAAAGCCAAGTTTTTCTCAATGCATATGCGCAGGTCAGTCAGTGTTTTGAGTGTTTTTAATGTGTGAAATTGTGAAAGCAGTTCTCAGACTGTGTGTGGTAATTGGATTATGAAAACTCAGCTACATCTCTGTATGCGTTTTTTCCTTCTTTCTGTTTCAGCAAGCTGTGTGTGCTCCCAGTCGTATATCCATGTTAACCAGCCGCAGACCGGACACGACCAGGCTCTATGATTTCAACTCCTACTGGAGAGTTCACTCTGGAAACTACACGACTCTGCCACAGTACTTTAAATCTAGAGGGTACTTCACCATGTCTGTGGGCAAGGTGTTTCACCCAGGTAAGATTATTAATGTGACATTTAAATAAAAATGTAGAGCATACTTTTTACAAACAGGTGCAAATTTAGGAAGTGATACTGAAAGTGGAATTAAACTGCAACAAGAACCACAGATTCACTGCTGGTGAAGGATTAGACTTATTATGTGAAAGTTATTCTCAAGTGCAGCATTTTTTGAAGACAGCCCAATCTGCAGGAATGTGCTGTGTCTACTTAGAAAATGTCTTGACATGTTTGCGTCAGTCAAATTGTTTCTTGGTAACAATGGTTGTACTGTTTTTGTCTTTAGGCATCGCCTCTAACCACACTGATGACTACCCTTACAGCTGGTCCATCCCTGCCTACCACCCTGCTTCATTCAGATTTGAGAAACAAAAGGTACAAGATAGAAATGCCTCTTCTTATCCACTTCACTTAATAAAGTAGCACTAGATGTGTTTGACTTCAAACAACGAAAAATTTTTCCATCAATGGTGATACTCCACACCCCCAACCCACCCCGCTCTGCCAGTAGTGACTGTAAGATCTTGTGGTACTAATCACTTCCCCAGTTTGCCAGCATGTGTCAGCAATTGTTCTCATTCCTCTCAACTTCCCAGTACAGAAAATCCTCTCGTCAATTAGCAGTTTTGTCACTGTGCCTCTTAAGTCTAATGCTGTAGCGGCACATCTTGCCTTACTGTATTTATATAAAAAAAATGTTTTAAAAAGTAAAAAAAGAAAACTACTGCAAGATTACAACCTTTCCCCAACCCAAACCACAACATTTTTTTTAAACAAAATAAGTAAATGTATGTTTCGTATATCTTTTTTTTTTTTTTTCTCTGTCTTCATTTGAACCTTAATGGCTTTTTATGTCTTGGCCATTGAGGACCGTAAACTGGTCAAGAAATTGTAGCTTTGTAATGCCAACAGGAATCCAGAGACACTAATGGAAATTAAAACCAGTTAGCAAAACTCTGCAAGTGCCAGGGTATATATCTACTTTGCTTCAGGTAGCTTTGTTTCTGCATATTTTGTTAGTGAAAGTAAGAGACAGTGACCATTAACTCAATAAAATAGTGAAAGTCCCCACTAGAAACCTTGAAGTGTGGAACACTCCAGAAACTGTGCATAAACTACTAAACACAACTGTTTTGATTTTATTTGTATAAAAACTTTGTTTCCAGATGTGTAAAGGAGAGGACGGTAAACTGCACGCCAATTTACTGTGTGCGGTGAACGTAACTGAGCAGCCTGGGGGAACCCTCCCTGACATGGAGAGTACAGACGAGGCAGTGAGCTTAATGAAGAGTCGCGCCAACGATGACACTCCTTTCTTTCTTGCTGTTGGCTTTCACAAACCACACATACCCTTCAGGATACCACAGGTACATGACTTAATGTATATGCATGTGACCCCTTGAGATGTAATGTACATAATGGTTAGATATAGTTAAAGGTGCAGTAAATGACACTGAGCCTCACTGGATGTCAGCAAACGACTATTTGCTATGTAAAGATATAGTGGAGTAATGGCGACCTGAGCAGTGAATGAAGTCACACTTCCTCCATGTGTGTTATCTGAGCTTCTCTGTTCTTTGTTTTGGTAGCCGCACTGACTATGTGCATTTTAGTTCATGTGAGCATGCATATTAGTGCATGTGAGTCCCTTCGTGTCCGTTTCAAAAACTTTCTCAAATTACAGTTAAACAGTACATTAAAATATGTTTCTGAAAACATTTGAGGTGAGAAATAGACAATGCACTAACAGAATCTTGATCCATATTTGATCAGCACTGCCTAGTTTGACAGTTTGATCTGAGTTTCATGAGTTGTCAGCTTTTTTTTTTTTTCCAACTTTTTTTCAACTTGAGTAAACGACACGTTTGTTTTGGTCTGAGATATTGGTGCTATAGTGTGAGATCTAGTGGCTGAATGTGGTGTATTGCAACTTTAAATCAACGAAGTTAGGTTGTGAAAACCTGCATGTGGCTGTCTCAGGCTTCAGTCCAGGCACAAAGTTAAAACAGGCAGGCCTCAGGAGGTTCAGGAGGTTTTGATTTGCACAGTAGGTGTCATACTGACTACTTAATCTACAGACAACATATGGCTTGATTACATCACCCATTCATGCCACTGTAAAATAAGTGTCAGTTTGATAGATTTGACAGACTTTTTTTAATGATTGGTGTGTTTTAAATGTGTGAAAGGTATAGATTATTATGTTATAATCTAACAAAAAACAACATTCATGACATAAGGTTATGTTAGGCAGTACTAGGCCCACAAGCTTTTAAACTGATTCAGAGATGTTAACTGAATTGATTTGTTCACTCCTCAAATGCACTAGTTCCAACACATTTGCTTGCTGTTATGTAATATTAATTTTGATTATGTTTTAGTGTTTGGAGAAACCTTTGTTCTTATTATAGACTAGGACAAGATAATTTTCTTTGTTATTTTTGATTGAACACTTGACCACTGTCTTACCATAGCTGATTCCTGCCTCAGCCCAGTGTTCATGTCTGAGCCATAGTGCTGAACAGAAGTCATTTGCACAGCTATTTACAATGCAGTATAAAAGAGAAATGCATGGCGAACCATAGTCCTGTGAGATGATCACATGCTGCATATGTGTAAACAGCTATCTGCATGCTTTCTGTGCATAGACAGCCCACCTCAGTGCATTTAGAAGACAATCTGTTCACTGTCTCTTAGATGCCCACGCTGTATGTTACACTTCAGTTCACTTACAGTAATGTTACCTTTCTGTGTCTCTGACACTGACTTGATGACTTGGTGCTGTGAAATGCACTTGTGTGACTGATGGGTTGCAGAGCCTTGGATTGAACATCTTAGCTATACAAACTCTAAACTCATTGGCTTGCACTTAACAAGACATAACTTGTGGAACTTGTGGAATTTCAGTAATGCTCATTCATGTAGACAGACGGGAAGACTTTGTTGTTCTCTCACTGGTATACATCGAACTCTCAAGTCCCTAAATGAGTTGTTACTTACAGGCATTGATATGGCTGAGTATGTAGGGCAGAAAAGAGAAGGTCACAACGCAAGAGGCAGCTCTGCTATAACAGTCTTGTTGTAGACAAAGAGCCAGAAATCTCGGACAAAAACAGAACCATCATTTTCAGGAGACCAAGGACTGCACAAATAATGCCCCAGAATGAGATGAGTGATTGTCCCCACACTGTAGCTCCCTTAGATGCAGTTTATAGAGACATCCACCAGTGACGTTTCGAGCTACATGCTCTTCAGGCTCTTTTGGATGAGTGATGGTGTTAACATGGAGGGGGGAGAGAGAGTATGTGGAGACCAGAACAGAAGAGACAGCTCCCTTAGAATTCACTAGCCTCTCAGTAAGTAGATACTGGTAGTGTTGAGTTTTTTTTAATGAAGGAGAAGCCCAAAGTTGCACCCATCAAGGAACTAGTTGTAGTGATGTAAGGCTGCATGTGTGAAAACCTGGGAATATTATAAAGAAAGGGAACCTCTGGAAGCCAGTATTGGGAGGTACATACTTTATGTGAAGTGAATTTAATGAGGACTGATCTAGATGTATTGGGAAGTCAAATTGTCATGGAGGAGGAGAGCATGATGAAGTGGAAACTGAATGAGAGCAGAAGGTGATGAAGCAGAGACGAACGTCTGAGGTTTCCCACAAAGTATAAGTTGAGAGATGAAAAGAGGGAAAAGGTCAAGCCAGCTCTCTTCTGTCAGCATATGATGTATGCAACACACGATTTCCCCATATAATGTGGACACATACAGAGAGAGAACAGAGCCAAATTAAATACCAAAGTGAAAAAAGATTTCAGAAATGATGAAGGTACACTGATCTGAAAACATCTAAGGACATCTGCAGGGGGCCAGAGGACTCGTCTCCTTTGAAAAGCCATCAATTTACCATGTTGTTGGTCAAAAGAAGGTGATTCCTGTGTACTGTTAATTCTTAATAATCATTATTTACTAAATTGTACCTGGCGGACACAATTTGGTATTAACCAGGTAATGTCTTAGTAATAAAAATAAGTATATCTTTGCAATTACAGAGTAATCCTTGAGGAATATGCTAGAATAATATTTTGACAAAAGAAGGTAATAATGTGGTAATAGGCGAATATGCTTGCAATAATGAAGTAATGTTTTCACAGTATTGATGAGGGTAATACTGTTGTAATCTCAACAAAATTGCAGAAACTGTCATCTGGAGTTATGGAAAATAAATTCCTGAAATTCCTCTAACTTTATCAAAATTCCTTCCAAACTAAATCTTTGTTTTAAGGTATTATCTTAAAAATTGTATTTCAAATGCATGGAAATGCATGGTAATTTCAGTATAATCTAATTTGCAATGTCATAATAATAATATTGCACTCTTCAAAATAGAAGTTACAAGGTGCTTTACAGAGAAAAAAACAGGGGAAAGAGAGAGATGAAAAAGACAGAAGATAAGACATAAAGGAGAATCAACTGTTTCCAACAAAATAAAGGGTTTAAAATCCAGAGAAAACAGGTTTTGAGATGTTGAGGCTGTTTCTAGAGGTCAGAGGGCACAACTGCATTTTTAAGTCCTGTAGAATCTGACCAAATAATTATCAGTCCTAAAAGCGATGAAGCTATTGGAGAGAAACCTAAACAGTTTTTTGTTAAAAGCCTCCAGTTCTGGAGTCGAGCTAGAGAAGATTTGCAGGGGCAAGGGGTAACAATAGTCAAGCTCAAAATTTGGGTTGGATCAAAGATAATCTCCATGATTTTCTTTACACTAGGTTTAACATTTTGAGCAAGCAGGCCAAAAAAATGTGCATTAAGGTAATAGAAACAATCTGTTCAGTCATAATTCAAATCCACCTGTTATTTATATTGTGTAATTGCTTTGTTTAACATCTATTTAAAACATATTGTTTTTATATTACAGGAGTACCTGAGCCTATATCCTATAGATCAAATGACTCTGGCCCCTGATCCCGATGTTCCCAAACTCCTTCCTCCTGTCGCCTACAACCCCTGGACAGATGTGAGGAGGAGAGACGATGTCCAAAAACTCAACATTAGCTTCCCCTATGGGCCAATCCCTAAAGACTTCCAAGTATGAAGTGGCTGCTCATCATTTATAATTTGGTCACCATGTTGCTACTCCTTGAAACAAATACTAATAGTACTGTGTGTCATCTTCCAGCTGCGTATCCGTCAGCACTACTACGCTGCTGTGTCTTATATGGACGCTCAGGTTGGACGGCTGCTCAGTGCTCTTGATGAGCTGGGGCTGGCTGACAGCACCATGGTGGTGTTCGCCTCAGATCACGGTTAGTAGTCACATGCTTTGAAAAAACTGGAAATGGCTCTTGACTTTATTCTGCTGGTGCCTGATTTTCTAGTTGAAACACTGACATAATTATTTTTCTTTACAGTATTTAGTAAAATAAGCTCAACTGTCAGTGATCATCTTTTTAATGCACATAGTTTAGGAAGTTGAGTGTTAATGAAAGAATTTTGAGTAGATATTACAGACATGTGGTTGTTTTGCCTGTGTTTGTGGTTCACCACCAGATGGCAGTGTTGTAACAGCGTAATATGATACAAAATTCCTCCACAATTTTGCTCTAGTCTTAAAAACCCAGCTCTTTTTCTGCACTTCCTCCTTTTTTAAACTTTGTGACTTGGAAACTCAATTTCCTTTAATGTCTCCTTCAGTAGAGGATGATTGAGTAAATCCTTTTCACGATATATATACTCAGTAAAGCTCAATCAAACACCATCATTTTTAAATTTAAGATGGCTGGTAAAACATCAAGAAAACGCATTGGCTCTGCATCTAAAACATCATCTTGGTAATGTTCATTCTGTCTTTTGTCTCATCTGGCTCAGTCAATGGAGTACATACTCTCCAACACAGTGACTGACATCCTCGTTAATCTCTCTTTCTCTGTCTCGGTGTATGTTGCAGGTTGGTCGTTGGGTGAGCACGGCGAATGGGCAAAATATTCAAATTTTGATGTGACTACACGGGTCCCTCTTATCTTCTACGTTCCTGGTGTCACTGCAGTCCGTGGTTGGATGGAAGGGTCTACCTTTCCCTTTATTGATGTCTTAAGTCAATCAGAACTCAACTTTAAGAGTGAGGCCCCCACCACTGACAACAATTCATCTCTAGTGATAACAAGAAATGTGCAATTCTTTTCTCCATATAAAAACACAATGTTTATCAAGCCACAAAGGGGAACTCAAGTTTGATTTAAATTTTTTTGGTCATAATTGCTCATATGAACCTTGTTAAAACATTTATTAATATGCCATCTTGACTTTAATGAAGTCTTTGATATACACTTCAGCTTCAAAAGTGTTTAGACAGGGATACACTTTGATTTTTTGCCTCTGGACAGTTTTTACTTCAAATGCAAATGGTGCAATGATGATGAAATGTAAGTGCAGGGTGTCTAGTCATATTTAGTAGATATCTTGACTGTTTTGCTCTGTCTGTGTAAGAATTTGTCTAACTGGCTGACCGCTCTCTCTCTTTCTCTTTTTTTTTTTTTTTTTTTTTTAGATGAAAAAGTAATAAGAAACGTGGTGGAACTGGTGGATGTTTTTCCCACCATCTCCTACATGGCTGGCCTGAGAGCACCTGAACCATGTCCTGATGTTTCTTTCCAGGTATCATGGGATAATAATTAAGCCATTTTTTTTGAATCTTAGTAGTTTTCAGGGAAAGTCAATTCATGAGTGATGGTTCTACTTAATACTTGATTTTTGTCTCAACCATGGTGGCAAAGTTTACTCTGTTGCATTTTTTGTTAGCCACACTAGCAGCATGGCTCTAAGGATGGCAGCGTAGGTTGGTCTAATACTTTGGCCTAAACTAAAATATCTTCAACTATTGGGTGGATTGCCATTAAACTTTGAACAGAGATGCATGTTCCCCAGAGGATAAATCCTATTGACTTTGATCCTTTGACTTTTCATCTGGCACCACCAGCAGGTTGACGTTTGTGGTTTTGAGTGAAATGCCTCCACAACTATTGGATGAATTGCCATGAACTTTTCTACAGACATTAGTGTTCCCCTCAAATTGTAATAACTTTGATAATCACTTAACTTTTCATGCAGCACCATCATCAAATCAAAATTTGAATTTGTCCAATACTTAGTTTTTTGAACAAATACCTTGCTAATTAGCAAAAACATGTTAACAGGCTAAACTATGATAGCGAACATTGTAAACATTATACAGTAGCTGCTAAACATCAGCATGTCAGCATTGTCGTTGTTGGCATGTTAGCATGCTGATGTTAGCATTTAGTGCAAAGCCTCACAGTGCTGCTAGCATGCCTGTAGACTTAGTCTTGCATTTAGTTCAGCCAGTGTAGGTAATAAACAACTGCACCAGATGTTAATAAAAACACTGGATTCAAAACCAAGCTCAAACTTGAATGAATCGAGAAGTAAATACTCGATAAACTGGTCCAAACATGCCTGACGTGAATGTGATCTAATTGACTCTGACATTTATTTCCTTTGTTTCTTTCCTGTGTTTTCTTGCTTTCAGGAGGAGTTGTGTACAGAAGGAGACAACCTGGCCTACACCTTCAGACACAGAGAAAGAGGAGAGAACGAGGAGGCCATATCCTTTAGCCAGTACCCTCGACCTGCTGATACACCACAGGTACTTGAGTGTTCAGTGTTTGGAAAAGCAAAGTAAAAAGCTTTCATGAGCTGGCTAAAGGTTAAATCATTATTATGTTGTATCAATCAGCAAGCAGGCATATTTTGTAATACAAACATGTCACACTGTTACTTTTTTTTTTTTTTTTTTGAAGATTTTGAAGTTGCATTTTAATTGTCTAAATTAGTGAAGGTCATGAAAACTGAGCTCATGTTGAACGATTAACACATCTGTCGTTACACTGTCGCTCTTTGACCCTTCTGCATTGAGCGCTTCCTTCCAGAGCTGCCAGCTATAAGCACAAGATCTTTGAATTAAAATATCCTGATGAGCGCTGCACCCGCTGTAGGTTAATCTCTGTACGGAACCGCTTGGCAGCCTGACATTAGCGCATCGGCTGGCTCGCAGGATGAGTTGGCAGATGCAGATTTGACAGCACTGCAGAAAGGTTTTCAAAGTGTTTAAGATGTTAAAGCTTAATGTCCTTCTATTAGGTGAACTCTGACCTCCCTGACCTTAAAGACATAAAGGTCATGGGTTACTCTCTACGGTCCTGGGACTATAGATACACTCTGTGGCTGGGCTTCAACCCCAAAACATTCCAGGTACGAATTCACCCTGTAAACATACAATATCACCTACACAGCATGAAAATCATCTCTCTTATCTGTCTCTTTTTATTATACTCGTCTCTCTGAATGTATCTGGTTCGGGCTGGGGAGTTGTGTATGATGGATCCATCCATCTTGTCTGGTACAATATGTTGGAGACATTTGCAGTGACAGTAACAGATTATGTTTGTCTATCATCCATCTGTCTCTTCATATAGGTGAATGTAACCGATGTCCATGCTGGAGAGTTATACATGTTAGCAGATGATCCGGGTCAGGACAAGAATGTCTATGATGACTCTGACCACAGTGTGATAATGAGGAAAATGACCAACTTGCCCCATGTAAGTAGAAACATAACCTAACCATTTAAGTTGTGGTTATTTTATTATCTGCTAATGTGGATTCATAATTTTCTATTTTCCACTCATTCATTCTGTTACTTGTTTACTTCTCGTGTGATTGTGGATGCTGTCCAGACTGTGAGTGTGCAGATGAGAATGAAGCTGCAGCTCCTCTACCTCACAGCAGGGATGAAAAGCAGTCGAAAGAAGGCGTGATGATGAGAATGAAACACAACAGATGGACGGAAAGGGACAAGCACAAAGGGAAGATGGATGGATTAAACACATCTCCCACAGAAAGGGAGAAAAAAAAATTCTTTTAATATAATCTATACTTGATTCAGGAAGATGTGGTATCACTATTAATCTTTGAGGCTCAGTTCTTCAGGTTATGGTTCTTGTTAAGAAGTAATTGGCAGGCAGACGAGGGTTGCAACAAGTAAAGTGAATTAAAAAAAAAAACACTCATACAGTTTCTTACAAAATATTTCACCCATGAGGTGAGTTCATGTTTGGGCTGCTGGGAAACATTTATATCAGTGTAGAAATTAGTGATTGGTTTCCTTTTTTTCAGGGACTGGCCTCTTCACACCTGCCATTTACCTTCATGTAATCATTGAGTGGAGGACGTTTCGTTCTAGTTTGGAATGACTCCAATTATAGCTGTCAGACAGATTTCTCATTATCTACAGTAGTGAAAAGAAATAGTTTGACATTTTGGGAAATGTTTTGTTTATTCACTTTATTTCCAAGAGTTACATGAGAAGATTGAGTCCACGCTGATGTCTGTACACAAAATATGAAGCTAGAGCGAGCAGGCAATTAGCTTAACAAAGACTGTAAGCAAGGGGAAACAGCTAGCCTTGCTCTGTCCAAAGTTTAAAATATGTGCCTGCCAGCACCTCTTAATTCAACTAATTAACATGTTTTATCTTGTTTGCCTAATGTGTACAAAAGCAGAAATGTAAAATGACATGTTGAGTTTCTAGAAAATCGCCTCGTCTAGTCAAGAAATGGATTCAGCACGCGTCTCCCTGTGGAGCCACAACATGTAGTTTTTACTTTTCTCCTTGTGAAGTTTTATCAGTTGTGACAAAATGTGTTAAGTAAAATTTTTAAAAGGTGGTAGATGGATCTTTTTTCAAATTTGCCTAGCTGTTTCTCCCTGCTTCCCCTCCTTATGCTAAGCTAATCACCAGCTAGCTCATATCGTATTTAGTGCACAGACATGAGAGTGGCATATTTTTGAATCTTTCTCACAGCAAAGAAATATCAAATTGTTTTTTTCTCCATAAACATTTAATTGCCACACAGATGTCTGGCCAGCTGAACCAAGTAACCTTTATTTCGGCATGAACTCCTGAAGGACAGCTCTGATTAGCTGTGACTTTACTGCTGTCTCAGTAAAAAATATTACATCATATTTTACAAGCTGTTATTTCCCAAAAAGGCTTTTCATCTGAAGGAATATTGAAAAAAACCTGAAGAATGCCTCACTTGATTAATAGCGACACAAATTTCTCTTTTTGGAACAAGAGCTCTTCAGTGTACTATTGATCATCCAGTCTGCTTTAGGGAGCGTTTCCAGGTGTAGTCTCCACTTTGAAGTCAGACAGCTAAAAGGGACTTGCATATTTTTGTACTGTAGTGCTAAACAATATGACATTTCTATTTGCACTTGATGTCACTTGCAGCTATTTGTCTCCCTCATTGTAAACAGTTCAGTTCAGATCAATTTGTGGACCCAAAATGAAGTGAGTAAAAGCCCACCCATAATAATTCAATGCAAATGAAACAGAGTGCAGCTACGTTTTACTGCTTGTTCCAATGCGTGAACATTTTGTACTGTGGTAATTTAGAAGAAAGCAATTTCAGCTTGAATTTCAGGTCCAACAGTAAATTGAGGGATTTGGTCTGTCGACTTTTATTGTAGGCCGCACTGGCTTCATGTTAATGGGAGGCAGCTGAATCATGTAATCAGCGGGGTGCTATCATACGCCAGTATGTTGAAGCATTCTTGAGAAATTGAATCTGCTCGTTTTTGCCAAGTTCAAAATAGGAAAACTGACCAACCACATCATCACCTTAAAAGGTATTCAGAGAACTGTACGTCTTCCCCTGTTGACCTCATTGCATTTGTGACAGTTGATTTTGTTTTTCCAGTGGTTTGCTGATGTCCTGGGGTCCTGTAATATATTTAATATCTCTGGAACAGTGGATGTAATCAGTAATAAAGTGTCCATACAGACACTGACAGTGGAAAATAAGCTCAGTTGCATCAGAGCAGTTTTCAAGCCTGAGCTCCAAATTTCTGAAGGGAAAATAAAAAATAAATGCTGTAGAAATAATTCAAATCTCAAGCTTGGCAAGGACACACTGTTAATATATTTATGTCTTGGTTTCGATTGGTTTGTAAAAAAAAAATAAACATTTTTTGTGGAATGTTCAGCAGCAGAAGTTGACTTTGTGCTTTTTAGTAACTTAAGATCACAACCTCCTCCAGTGTTTGTGTGTATTCCTGTGTGTCCTGCAGAAACGGTGCACACTTTGCTGCCTGTTCACACAGACACACACACACACACACAACCCACCGTTCTGTTGTAATGCATTTTGTGCTCACCCACAGCAGAAGTGTTAAGCTGCAGTGTGGTGAGGGGGCTGGTGGGCTCCTCGGGGACCTCGCCAGTCTATTTGGTGTTTTCTCTCTTCCTTCTCCTCTGGAGCAGAGAATGCAGACACTTGCTCTCTGTCACTGGAAGAATTTGGACCGACCTGAACACTTGCTAATTTGTGCATGATTCCAGAGTCTGTTTGTCCGGGCAACACAAACCGTTAAAAGCCTTGTAATTGCATTTTGAAATATAGTATGAATTCAGTCTCACGCCTTTTGAGTTTTTTACCATTTTCAATTCCCAAGCAATCATGCAGAACCATGTGTAGAACTAGGCTTGGAGTGAAGTCTGTATGCTATAAATGAAAAGTCAAAAATCGTCCAAAGACCAGGGAAGCACTTGACATGTCTCCCCTGCCAATTTCACCTCTCTCAATAATTTCTTCTCCGCTTTTTATTCCATTTAGCTCTCCTTCTCTGAACACATCAATATTCAGTTTGAACTCAGTGGGCTCAGTTGTACATTTCCTTATGATCTGTTTGTGACTGCATCAGTATGACGGATCGTTTTATGATAAATACATATTTGCAAAACATGAAGACAAGCAGCATTTAATTTTGTTGGCCAACTTAAACCTGCAGTAATTGATTTCTTTTTTGGTCTTTGGGGACAGCGGAAACAAACTGAACACAACACTAACAAATAATCACCTTTTAAAGGTATCCTGAATAGTTATCGAACACAAGTAGTACTATGGAGTAATGTTGTTAGGAATTGGTCCCTGATTTGTTTGTATGATGAAGATGCACATGGACAACACAACATATTCCTGCCTCTGGGATCTGACAACAAGGTTCACTAGCTTGTGCTACATATCCTCTTGACTTTCTACTAAAGTTCTTTGAGAAATTTACGATGTATAAAGTCAAGAGGCTGTGATATGTAGCACAAGCTGGTGAAGCTCCGTTGTAAACAGAAATGAATTCCTGCACAAGTGCGATGGCATCTGCAAACTACATGTATGTGACTGTCATCAGGCGAAGGAACATGTCACCCGGTTCAACAGTGTGGCTCACTGGCGTGTTTTCAATAGTTTTGGTATTCAGTGGTTTTGATGTATCAGGCATTGGGTGCACACTCAATACTTCTAAGTAGAATGAGTTCATTGTTGGTTTGGCTCTGCACATGAGATTTGAAAATCGCCCGTCTTATTCTCTAAGATCTGATTAGGTTTAGGCACAAAACAGACTTGGGTGAAAGATCATGGTTTGGGTTAAAATTATAGCCCAAGGCTGATATCAATATTGATATTTGAGGGTTTAAAAAATCTGCCAATGATATATCAGCCAATATTAATTTTCTTTTCACAACACAATAACAAATATATATATATATATATATTTGTTATTGTGTTGTGAAAAGATATATATATATATATATATAATATAATATAAAAACAAAGATTTTTGTAAAGGTTCCCTTTTATTAGATTTTTACAACCAAGAAATGTAGTGGGCAGGACATTTTACAGTTGAAAAATAAACTCGTCACTACTCTCTAGTGAACAAACTATAGAATGATAACACTGTCAAAATGTATCTTTGGCATTTCTGTACCTCAATTTCCTGTCATTTACCAGCTGACTGATACCAATAGTGAACTAATATTGCCTGATATATCAGCCTGGCTGATTTAGTGGTCGGGCTCCAGTTATAACCACTTCGTCAAGGTTAGGGGACACTTTGTTGTCATGGTTATAATAATAACCACTTGGTTAAAATTGGGGAACAATTGTGGTCATTGTCAAAATAAAGCAATGTAAACAGAGGAGCTTTTTGGGCATTTGCTTCAACGAACTACACTGTCATTAGCTGAATGCTCCACTATGTCCACCTGCTAGGTGTTAACTCTGCCATTTCAGCTCGCAGAGTGAGGTTTTAGAGTTTTTTTTTCACTGAACTGCTGCGACCAAAAACCTAACTTTGAGAGCTGTGAGAGTCAACCACACCAGTAAAGTTTGGGCAGTAAAACCAAGACAATAAGTAAAAACACTACAAAGCTTTGTGGAGTTGTGTGATAATTCTTTGTAGGTTCATCACGACAAGCAACCCCTTTTAGGTTAAACATTATTATTTCATTCATTGTTAATATAAAAATATTGATTATAGCTGCTTTAAGTAAAATAGCTCAGTTTAGTTTCAGCACTCCTGGAGCATTTTGTGGGTTGGTGTTCTCACTGGCAGCTCACCAGACGCCCTTCAGCCTGAGTTTCATGTTCATGTTTTGAAATGGAAGTAAAAGTCTGAGTCAGTGCAGCTGTAACCGCACTCCTCTACTCTGCCTGTATTCATGTCAGCCCATATATCTGCCTCAGTGGTTTTATCCGATCAATATTTATTATTGCAAGCAGTGATCTCTGACCACGATCAAATTGATCTAATGGCAATTACATTACTGTTTACCTGCTGTTTTTTTTCCTCTGTTCCTCTGTTACTACCTTCTCTTTTTTTTCCTCACTCCATCTCACCTGCTCTTTCTCTCCAATCCACTCTGTCTTTGTCTCACTCTCATCGTCTATCATTATGTTTCATACAGTGGTAATCGCATTACTGCTATGGGTTCATATTCTGGCAGGTCACACTGCCTTTCTGTTAACGCTGGCGACATACACAATTACATTAGAGACAGAGAGTGTGTGTATGTGTGTAAAAACAGCTTAGCTCAGCTGCATCATGACTGAGGTTCATCTCAAGGGTGTGTGTGAAGAGTGTGTGTGTGTGTTTACTGTGTGTGAATGAATCCAGGAATAGTAAACAAACTGTACTGCACTCTGCCCCCCAAAGACTTGAAGAAGTGGTTTCAGAGCCTTTTCTCAGAGGAGCTGTTTTTCACCAGAACGCTTCTTTAACACCCAAATTAATTCTCTACACGTGGTCGTCTTCTAATTTTGAGGCTACTTGGCTGCTTACAGTATTTTCTTCAGCCATTTTAGCTTGTAGAGAGACATACTGAGGGGAAGTTATAGTATGCTATAACAGGAAGCTTCATCAGAAATTTTACAGTCAAGAAGCTTTTTCTCCACAGTAATGGACTGAGGTCAAAGAATAAATCATGGTTTGCATGTTAATGTGAATGTAATGTACTAATTGGAACATGAATATCCATTGAGACCATAATGTCACAGCTGATACAGAAGTCTTTCAATAAGCATAAAGTAGCCACTGCATTTTTGACATGATGTCTGATGGAATAATTAATGATGTAAAACCTACGTTTCCTTTAACATGATTTTAGCCGTATGCAAAATCTGAGCTTTAAAATGGATCTGCTTTAATTAGCTATCATCTTAGCTTGACATTATCATTGATAAATGTATTCTCATCAGTGCTGCTCTGAACGGACACGATGGACCATTGGCATGTTTATTTTGTTGCATGTAAAAGGTGGAGGCTATAGACCATGTGACTTGTCATATAAGCACAGGTGTAACCAGTGACATTAATTATGGTTACATTCCATACAGGTGTGTCAGTAAACCATGTTAGTGAACCAGGATGCACAACAGCAAGGCCCTGACACCCCAACACCTAATGAAACTATAATTAATGTTATTAGTTACACCTGTGATTGACAAGACAAAACGCCTGCTGTTGGAAAACTCTTTAACAGCAGCTGTAATTATGAAGACTGTCCAGTAACTGAATAAACTTCTGCTGTGTTTCTTTGAGTGAACAAATGTGAAAACACCAACACAAGCTAAACTTTGACTTTTGCAACAAATATGCAGTGAGAAAAAAATAATCAGTTTACTCAAACTGATCTCTCTGGTAAACCTTTCAAGATGAAGGAGAACGGACCAAATGTATGTTACAAATCTCACTATTAATTATTATTTTAATGAGAGATTAGACAAAGATTAAAGGTACAACATCAAGTATGTTTATTTTCTTTCTTTCTGAGTTACATGAGAAGCTAGTCAACTAGCCTACATTATTATAAAGACTGGAAGCAGCTAGAAAGAGCTGGCCTGACTCTCTCCAAAGTTAAAAAAGAAAAAGTGCAGACAAATGTTCTGCAAAACACTTGGCAGGTTGACTAGAGGCAGATACGTCATATATTCATGGTGATGTTTTATATCACAAAAATAAGGAAAGACAGAAGAACAGTAAAACTGAACTGAACACACCCATGTTACACCCATATGTTGCCTGATTAGACTTAGAACACTGTGTGCATTTGCAGACTGTGCTTTATTGACATTACCCTGACTCTCCCTCCATTCTACATGGAGTCTGCTTACCTTATATAAACTTACCCAGCAATCACCACCCAGCGTCAACCTGAGTAGTGGTCTAATCAGTCAGAGTTATTACAAACACCTGTGTGGGTGCACAGCACCTTTAACTCAACTTATATAATTACTGACACTTGACAGGGGAAAATGTCCACAGAATACAAGATGTCATCACCTTTATTAGCAGGATAATGTGTGTTTTAATCCTCTAATGAAAACCAATGTGTTTCCATCTCTTCAAACACGCCTTTGTCTCTATGCTCCACCGTCTCTTCTGACCCAGAATGTAGACGTCTGTATCTCCAGAGCACGTGAAGCACCAAGGAAGCAGCCAATTAGAAGTAAGACAAGATGTGATATGTTGGCTGCCAGTGTGAAACCAGTTTAATCAGGAGTCATTCAATTAGAGCTGACGAGCTCTTCCCTCGTTAGCGCCTCTGGAGCTGTGAACCGCAGAGTGGAATAGAAAACTCTGTTTTAACAAAATCACGTTTAAACACATTTTAAAGAATGAGGGGAGGGGCAGTCTATTAATATTGCCTCTCTGTACGTTGAGACGGAGGGAATGGATTGTTCTGAGTGGGTTTCTTTTAATGAAGTTGAATGGTTGTAATCAGCTCTTTGGTGGTTACTGGTGAGGGAGACCTGTGGTGTTGAAAATGAGGTAAAATGCAGTTTCTGTGAAATGTCAATTAGAGCAATAGCAAGTGACTGTTTGGAGAATGAGATGAAAAAAATATGATCCAAAAAAAAAGACGCTGAATAGAGAAATTATCCCCCTCCCACATGTTAAGAATTTAATGTTAAAATGTTTCCTCCATTGTGATTTTGCCCCAGTTTTCTATATCAGTATAATCATGTACAATTTAAGCTGCAAAATTAGAACATAAAAATAAAAATTTGCTTTTTCTCACATCTAACATTTAACAAGTTGAACCTAAAGGCGCCTATACCGTTGTGTGATAACAACAATCTCACCAGGTCTTAGTTACAACATGTGTCAGACTGTACAATAACAATTTTAAACCAAGTCAGATGGTGTGACGAACGTCTGGTGAATCATCACCCTATGGTGTAAAACAAACAAACAAACAAAAATAATATACTTAAACTCATGTCATTAGTTAATAAACAACAATAAACAACCTTTGGCCAATGCACTGACACTTCTATGAATCAAAAAACCTTAACGATCCCCTTCACACATGTTTTATGATATATAAAAAATATAAAATGCTTGGAATAATAATAACAGCTGGACACAAGATGTCTCCTCCTTCACTGTAAAGTCCATTCTCAGTGTTTGTGCACTGGAGGCTTCAAGTTTCCACATCACACTTGTGTAAATTGAATATTGGACCAGGATTGGCTCCAAAGTAGTTGTGACGTCACAAATCATGATCGTAGGTTCACGCCTTAAACTCAGATTTAAGGAAGAAGAGAAACTTTTCCACTTTCAGCAGATGAATGTAAAAACAGCCTTCTAGTGTCAAACTCTACACATACATCATTCTGCACAGCGAAGCTCAAACATCCAACTGAAGGAACAAAAAGAAAAACACATTTTTGAGTGGACGGAGACTCTAAAAGAGGAGCAGAGTGTGCACCGTGTGGCGATCAGGGAAAACAGGGTTAAGATGAAATGGCATTTCTGCAAAGTGAGTTTGAGCTAAACATGCATGTTAGCAATAGCGTTAGGCTTGCTCACCAGTGTATTCCTGCGTCATTTCATGTCATATTTTGACATGGCCTGACTTTGGTTGCCAAAGCTCAAAATCTCAAAATCGGCAGTTAGTGGACTTGTCTCACAGTGTGATCTAAGGCCAGCGTTTCTGATTGACAACCAAAGATTTCCCGTTTCTCTCACAATTGTCAACTTTGGTCTTTGGCAGCTCAAAATCAGTCACCACGGTGTTCTGATCCTGAGTGTTCCTAATTTACTGTGGAGCACCTGGACGACAGACAACTACAAGACAAGTGGACAATTGATTGATTGATTGGGAGTTTACAATGCACCTGATTCTAATCCGCAAGAAGAAAGCTGCCTTTCCCCAGGAGTACAATCTCACAGATTACTGTTGTATGCAGGGCTGTATGACAACAGAGAGCTCGACTTCAGTCCAGTGTTGGATTGAAATGTATTATTGATAAAAATAAAGTCTTTAGTTTTCTTGCAGAATGTTGAAGCGGCTCCTCTGAGAGAGAACAGCTTGAAAATAAAGCTTATCTCAAGAGTCAGCAGGTCCTGAGTTAATATAAGGTCAGAGCTATACTGCTAACATAGCTACAGTGTGGCTTTGCAGGACATCACTAACCAATGGCAACTTTCAATTAATTACGGTATATTAATATGTTTTCATTTTAATCTTAAAATGTTGTTGTCATTGATCTGTTTCTGTTTATAATGAATTTATTTGAAGCCCCTCAGGCTCCTGACATCTTCGGGGAAAAGCTGTTTAAGTAGGTTTATTTGATATAAATAGACTTTGTGTAACTCAGTGTTTTGATTTATTCTGTGTGTAAAGTTAATATACTGTTAAAGTAGATTCATCTTTGCTTGCATTTGATAAAATGTATGTAGCCAGGTTGAATAAAAAAACCCCTGCCTGTTCACATTCACAGTCAGCCTATTTATTTTAAAAACTGATAGCTTTGGTTTACTTATCCGCCTCCTCTCATTAGTCCGTGTTATACTTCCAAAGAGCTGCAGCCACAATTCTGACTCCACACTATCTAAAAAAACCTCCTTTTGATTTAAATATATATCCATTTAAAATCAACTCTCTGCTTCTAAATCAAAGCACAAGATGTTTTTTTTATGGAAGAGACCAAAGCAGAAGTTTTTTATTCAGATAGTCTGTAAGAATATAACATGGGGCTGAATAATGAGCTTTTTACAACTTTAAAAATGTGTCGGCGTGGTGGGACCGCTCAGCCGGAGTCTCGCAGGGGAACTCTCTCTCACACATCGCTCGTCTTGATCACAGTGCCAGTCCACATGTAAAAGTCAATACCAGCAGTATGCATGAGGCTCTGGTCCGCATGCTACATTAGCTGTGTTTCCATCCAGCTGTCTAAACACACTTTTGAAACGTCACAAAGGATAAATGGTGGTGTGTTTTAGCTGAGCTGTTGAGTGGATACTTACTTACAGCAATTTAAATAATGGACAATAGTAATATGTTAAAGTCATCATGATCTTCATCTATAATTGCGTGTGTGTGTGTGTGTGTATTCATGGAGTCAGGTCAGATTTCCCATTGGGGCTAATGGACACTTATTGCTGCAATGTATATGTGTGTGTGTCCACATTTTGGGCTCTTTGCATGTGTACATGTGTGTTTTTGTGTGTGTGTGTGTGTGTGATGCTGAACCATATCTCTGAGAGCTTATTTGACTGCATGGTTACCTATGGCAATTAAACCTATAAATCTAAGCTGTCAGTATGTTGGCTCTACACCAAGGACACACACACACACACACACACACACACAGCTTAATATGTCTCAGGGTCTGCAAATAGGCTTTCCACCTCCTTACTCATTTAGGGAAATAATTAGAGGGGATTTATGTCTCCCAGAAAATGCACACTTCAGTTTCAACTTCAACACAAAACGTCTCATCTGTCCTCTGTCTTCATTCTTCTCTCACACACTCTGATGTCCAACTCTGTCTCTCTCATAGTCTTCTTCTTCTCTCTTGAATTCTAATGTGCGGCCATATTCAATGAATTAATCATGCATGGTGAAGTAGGCTAATAGTTGCTATGATGTAGAAATAAGAGTCCATTAGTGCTAATAAGAAGACTTGCTTGCCTGTTATAATGTAATACATCAAGGCCACTCAAAGGCGAGGGTTTTATTTATAAAAGAATCTTGTTGATTGTATTCATTAAAGAAATCATGCTCTAATTCTTAGAGTGCATATTATGGTGTTTATATTATGATTTTAATACACTGCTTTTTTCTTTTTGCTCTAAGAAACTCCATAATACAATATGAGCAGAGGGTCTAATGTGTCTAATGAACATTAAAAGATGTCAGGCTTGCAAAGCCATATTGTGGGTGCAAATTTATAAAAAGGGGGAAAAAACATGCATTACTGTGGATACTATATAATACTATATATATATACTCCTATATGAACCTGCTGCTTGCAACATGTCAGATATTTAATTGTGTATGAAGTATATGACAAGATGTCTGTCTTCCCAAGAAAAAGCAAGATTCAACATAATTAACAATTAAAAATTAGCAACATTTTTCTTATTTTCACATTATGGCAAAACTTACTGAAGCACAATGCTGTTTGATAGGAGAATAATGGAATAATACTGTACAATGTGTAATGTGCAAATGCAGGGATTGGACCAAAATATAAACTTGCCCACTTTTATGTAAAAATATGATGCATCCTGAAAAATAGAAGTTAATCCAACACCTACACAGATTTTTTTTTCTTTAAACCTGAATTAACTGTATTGGCCACTTGTGGGCAGCTGTAAAACCAACACTGACATATTATCACTATTTAAACAGATATAGCTTATGTTTTAGCAAAAAGTTGCACATCAACACAACTGCAGTTATGGAGAAGCATAAACATTAACTTGGAGTCTTGTGTCTGGAGAACTGATAAATTTAAGTCCAACATTCACTCTCTAGTAACTCTACTCCACTGACCCCTGAGGGAAATATCTAACTATATGCTCCACTTTGTTCACAAGCTAGTTACCAACTTTCTCTGTCTGGGCAGGTAATCTACTGTCAGTTTTTTTTAGCCTCTTCACTGCAAACAGCCGCCTGATGTGTTTGGACACAACACAGATGAGAGCAGTGAGGCTGAATCAAAACTGTAAAGCTGCATACTGTGAAACCAAAACAATTAGCTGAAAGATGCTAAAATGCTGCATAGGGCTGAAGGGAGCTGAAGAGTCGCCCTACTGTCTCTGTGGGTTTGTCACTATGAGCAGCTCCTCTCCCATACACATAGTCATCTGATCTATTATTAATATAAAAAATATTAATTAAAACCACTTTAATGCCATAAAATTACCAGTAAAATACTGTATCTTGTATTTTAAGTTGATAGAAATAAAACCATGAGAACAGCAGGACCACTGGTTCAAACAGATTTTAATCCATATCTTTAGAGACATTAAATATTTAAAAACAATGGAACTGCATCACAACTTCTGATCATCACATAGAACAACTTCATTATAAAAAGAACCATATAAAAGGCCAAAAGATAGCACTGATAGAAACAGAAAAAAAACAGCTGAAATTGTGCAACACATTTAAAAATACAATGCAATCCATGTTGGACAGATATGTTCTCAGATGTCATTTTGTATAAATCTTTACAATGTTTATGTTAAGCCAGTGATGTACATCAGAGCCATAGACAGAGATCTGTCAGGCTGAATCAGAGGCACCGTGTTGCTGCTCTCTAAATATATGAATTACACTATTGTGGGATGCCAAACACTTGTGTAGCTTTTAATATCAGTGGATGCTTTAACATCAATAAATGCCACATTCTCATTTTCATTCTGTTGAAGCTTCCTGCTTTATGGGCTGGTTTCACTTGGGCCATTTTAATCCCCACATGAAATAACACTGTTGTGTCCCAGGAGGGATGCAAAATAGCAATTACAAAATTGCTGCACATGAGGGAATGAAACCATTAACGTAACCTTGGTTAAGGTGAACATGGTGTCTAAGGGAATATTACTGGCGGACTGGTTGAAATTATAATCCTGTTTCCTGAGTGTTCTGGTTTACTGTAACATTAATAAGGAACAGGTTGTGTTATGAATACACAGTGACCTGACAAATAAACTTTCTGATCAACTTACTGAAGCTACTGGTTAACTATTAGTAATGTCACTTCTGGAGGCTGTTTGATGTTTATGACTACAGCACCCCAATACATAAACTGTAAATCATCTATAATACAAAGTGTCATTTTAAAGGACTAGTTCAATATTTTGAGAAAATTCTCATTTGCTTTCTTTCCAAGAGTGAAATGAGATACCACTCAGGAACTAAGAAATAACATGTTAATTCTTTTACAAATTTAGTTTAATTCAAAAACAAGTTAAATTCATAAGCGATGAAACACTTCCTGCTCAGCTCAACACACTTGTTGGTTTTGTTGCTACAGCATTACTTAGTTTTGTATAACCAGTAGCTTATTGTGGCTAATATTAGTTTTACAGCTGTGTATCTGACATTAATGTGTCAGTCTGCTGACTTCATCACATTTACCATTTCTAATAATAATGGCCAATTGTACTAAAAAATCCCAACTCAAAAAGGGTACATGTGCTCATTTTAAGTATGGAGCTCCATGTCAAAAATCCACCTACTAACACCTCTAAAATTTACTAATTAACACATTGTATCTCTTTTGTTTAATCTGTACTCTAACAGGGAGTAATGTGCTTATATATCGACAACAGCTGAGTGCTTGGACTTCACAGAGTGTTTTTATCATAGTGAGTTTAACAGAAAACCAGCAGAGACCCTGTACAGAAGCACTGGGCAGATGGATAAGAGAGGACATGAGAGTAGTATCAAGGTTCTCATCTAACTCTTGGAAATAAAGCAAATACGTGTATTTCCCAAAATTTCAAACTATACTAAATAATAAAGAAACGCAGACACATACTGTACAGTAAGTTGTTTGCAAAGCTTACTTGTCAAAGTTGTGTATTCTGTTAAAGCTGAAGACATAAATTCTCCCACAACAGCACTAGTTGTGTTAGTCATGTGTCTAATGTGATGCTGATATCTATCTATGTTTGATGTTATTGACACCGTTGAATTGAGCCCACCCTCCATGCTGTGCTGAAAGCAAATTCCACTGACTTGTGTGGTCATTAATAAATGACTGATTGATTGTTTTACTAAGAAATCATTTGTAAGGGACTTACATAATGGTTTGAGAGAGCTTATTTATATATCAGTGACTTCAACAAATGATCATTGATGGGACTTATTGAGACTTTAATCCTTTTAAATACTTGTTTCTGACACTGTTGCATGACTCTGACAGCACAACTGAGGACAATCAACTGAAACAAATGTAAGAAAAGAGCAGCTCTCTGGTAGATTACAGGGAGTTGTGAAGAAAAACCCTCTCTTACCCTTATTAATACTGCTAGTTCATTTAGTGCATGAGGCAGTTTTGGCAATTTCCTAAGCTGTCAAAGTGTATCTGTGGTTTTGTGAAATGCAAAAAAATACTACAGACACTCATCACTGCTGGAAAGATTATCTATGTATTATCGGCTTGTAACCATCTGTTGTCAAAAAATAAATCAGTCTGGTTAGCTCTGTATTGTAATCACAGCAGGAGCGACGTTTCTCTGTCACCGCTGCCTTTGATAAACAAGATGACGACTGTAATAATGTAACAGGAGCTAATGGTATATTTAATAAGATGTCATCAGAATAAGAGGCCATGCGTCTCAGCTGAGGCAGACTGTCTCCAAAATGTTTCAGAATATACTGACATACTGACATTGCATATAGTCAAAAATGAACTGTTGCATGAATTCAACATTTACCATAGCCATCATGTGACATGTAGCATAGTGGGATGAAAACAATGTTTCCCATGATGTCACCAATGCAATGTTTCGACATTTTACAGCATATTATTGTATAAGTATATTGTACCGCTGCATATAATCAAAATAAGGACTATTGTGTGAAATTAACGATAACCATATAATAACATCACTGTTTCACCATAAAACAAAACAACATCGAACATCATTGAATTGGACTGAGCAACACTGTGGTTCAACTATTGACTTGGAACGACTGAGGTCTAACAGAAACAGTTTTGTTGGCTGTTGTAGTTGTTCATTGGCTCATTGTGGCACTCTAAAACGCCTCATTTGGCGTCATGACCTCAAATCATTAAGAAAAACAACTTTAAAAGGCATTTTTGTTAAACAACAGGAATTGAAGTTTGGACTGTTGTCTATAATGTTTAATAGTAAACATTTTTAGGCTTTCAGATGAAGAACCATTAGTCCATTTTAAAGGAATAGTTTTGCATTTTGGGAAATATTTTTGGAAAATAAAATATTATCTCTTTCTTGCTGAGAGTTAGTTGAGAAGATTGATACCATGCTCATGTTTTTACTGTAAATATGTACAATAGCTAACATCAGTAGCTGGTTAGCTTAGCATAAAGACTAGGAACAAGGGGAAACAGCTAGCTTAACTTTGTCCAACAGTAACAAAATCAGCTGACCAGCCCTTCAAAATTCCACTAATTAACACATTATACATCATTTGTTTAATTTGAAAACTGAAATCATTGCACCAAGTAGAAATGATGTAGCACATAACCTCCTGTATAATCATAGCATGTTGCTTTAACACTGTTTTTGTATGGATTAAACACATGAGACACAACGTGTTAATTAATGAACTTTAGAGATGCTGGTAGGTGGATTTTGTTACCTTTGCAGAGAGCCAGGCTAGCTGTTTCCCCTTGTTTCAAGTATTTATGCTAAGCTAAGCTAACTGGCTGCTGGTTCTAGCTTCATATTTAGCGTACAGACATACAGGTGGTATCGATCCTGTTGTTCAGCTCTTGGCGAGAAAGTGAATAATTGTATTTCCAAAAATGGTGCACTATTACTTTAATGTTTTAAGTTACTTGCTGTTAGCCCCTTCAGACTGTAAGCTTTAGTGTTGTGCATTCAAAGTGGCTCTGTATTTTCAGGTGATGTAGAACATTCACACTGCAAATGATTATGCGACAAGAAATACATTGACTGTTTTTTTTTTTTCTTTTTCAAAATGGACACAAGTAGTTCTTGGTCTGAAGCTATCATTTATTGCATGCGATGGTTAAAAGTTTTCAGGTCATATCAGACATTTCAGACAAAACTCAAACTTGCTCAAATCATCAAGAAAAAAAAACAACCAACAACTGATGCAAATTTGACATGTTAAATCACTCATTTTTCTTAAAGCCAAACCCTGGTGTCGTCATAAACGCCAGTAAAAAGCTTATGGAAACATTTGATTTTACGAAAAACAATCTCATATTTATACCAATATGGTATGGAAAATCATTTAGATTCATTCTTTGTTCTTAAATAAATAGAGCAATTCCCACTGGACACGAATAGAGGCACTTGAGTTTTCTTTTTTTGTCAAAGTGAAAATTACTTTTCACATACGCATTGTCTTCCCATACACATTCAGCGATGGTCAAATGATCCAAAACTTAAAAACTCACGCTTGATAAGCTGGATTTACAGAGACCATGAAAAAAAACAACTCTAAATTTAAGACTTTATAGCACAGGAAGAAACCTTTTGTTTCCATGTGCCATAAAGGGTTAAAAATCTGATGATGTTTGGTGCTGTGTAAATGCAGCCATAGCCTGTGCATGGACACACACACACACACACACACACACACACACACACACACACACACACACACACACACACGCACACACACACACACACACACACCCTCTTTTAACTTGTTTCACTTCATCATTCATTCACATTGAATCATTCACAAGACACAAACATACAAACAAAAAAAACACTGTTTCAGGAGTCACAGTCTCTACATTATGGTACACAAACATCATTATTGTCCAGTCAGGTAATGATTTAAATAGACTTGACAATCATCTGTACACATATACACACAATAACACAACACAACAAATGCTGGGAAATGACTACAAGATATCCTGCAGATGATTTGATCTCATTAAGTGCTGTACAAAGTCGCCGTTGTTGCACAGATTTTGACATCAGGGCAGAAAAGCAGACGTGAGATTTTCACCCTGTTTACTTGATCTGCACATGGGTGGGGGCTTAATTAGAGCCAAATCATACTGAATCTTGTAGTTTTTTCCCCCCGTAAGTGTTTGACACTTTATTGGGTGGGTTACTGTGGGAATTAGAACTGAGGGAAAGTTCACAAAAGCCTGTAACCAGTAAGAGAAGAACCAGACAATTGCTTTACTTGATGGAAGAAAGCCCTCATTTGTAGGACTAGTAGAATTGAGTGCTTGTTCTGCTGAGCTGTTAACTCCCTGCACTGCTACTTGACCAGGTCTTGTAATCCTCACTCTTGTTGAACACATCTTAAAGTTAAGGTTATCTTGAGCCAATTTTACTGAGAGGCTCAACATCAGAGATCTGTTTAAACAAACTATTGATCCAGGGAACATATGAATTGCTTGATAGCAAGGGGATAAACTGAAGAGATCTTGACTCAGAGATCTCTAAATTGAACCTCAATATGTCTTTGGATGGAAATATCTCTGCATTGAAAACTGGCATCGAATGTCTGGTTAAACACACACATATATATATATATATATAGTACCAGTCGAAAGTTTGGATGCACCTTCCTATTCACTTGAATGAGAAAGTGTGTCCAAACTTTTGACTGGTATTGTATATATTGTCATATATTGTTTTAATATTGGTACAAAAACTCAAATATCATATTGTATGATTTCTTGTGGTAAACCAGAAAAAAATCCATTGTTAAAAAGCAAATCCAGATTTAAAATGGTAATACTTAAAATTTCCATCCTGGTTCATTTACTGGTGGTTTGGTTAAGTTGAATTCTGGTGTGTTTGCCCAGTTAATGCGGTTCATTCATTGTGGTTTGAAAGTTGTCTATCAAACTCTGGTGTGGATCAAACGACCAGACTGAAACCTCAGCTTCAGACTATCTTGGTTCATTTCCAAGTGGACTCTGGTTCAGTTTGTTTGTGGTGTGAAAGCAAAGCAGACCAACCACAGAATTTCGTGATAGTAGATATGTGATTTTCACATTAATTCAAAAGCTAGACTATTATTAAATTCATCTGCTTTGAGCAGCTACTCTGTCGGAAATACACAGAAGTCAAGCAACTTGTGTATCTGTTCACATTGCAAATGAGATGTCTTCTTTATAAATCACTGTAGGTGTATATGTCCTGACAGACACATGCTTCCTCTTCAGAATACCCAGGACCAGTCTACTCTTCTGGGTTGAGTTGTTAGATGCTCATGTGCACATATTACATGAAATATCAGCTTTTGCCTTCCAAATTTTGTCCAAATGTCCAATGTATCATTGTTTCCTGTGAATCTCTTGTGCATATGCACGCTATTTTAATCCTGCAAGGGAATGGCAGACTCCGCCACTGACTAATGACTAATGACTAATGAGTGTAAATACATTTAATAGCTATAGATAAATGAATGTCACCCATTAATGGCATAAAGATTGTTTGATATGATGAAAATCTTAAGGATTATAACTTTAAATTTGACTGACTTGTCAGCTACAAAGGATGGCGTTTCAGCAGGCATTCTTCAGATGCTATTTTGCATCCG
The DNA here is from genome assembly GCF_963924715.1 of Thunnus thynnus. Classification (NCBI taxonomy): domain Eukaryota; kingdom Metazoa; phylum Chordata; class Actinopteri; order Scombriformes; family Scombridae; genus Thunnus; species Thunnus thynnus. Next base: position 8,178,413 of record NC_089525.1, on the reverse strand, counting down.
TGTGACTAATTATGTTATGAAATATTACGTTGTGGAAAGGGATGCACAACACAGGCAGGTTCTAGGTTCTGTTTGCCAGAGTTTGTCTTGGAGGATTCATCTCTAAAGATGGGCTGAAAGACAAGCAGAGGACTAGCTTCAGCCTCCATTAATTCAGCTCTGGTGATTGTAGCTAAGCCTCTTTCCTTTACCAGCATGGTCCTTATCTAATGGATTGGACCAGTACTTTTCCACTTGGATCAATATCAGCCTGAGGCATTAATTCGAGTCCCAATCACAGACACGTTTCTAGGCCACTGCTGGAGCAGATGAGCCTCTGTTGGGCTCCTTTCCTGCCTTAATCACATCAGCCTCTCACATATCTTTTTGAAAATTATCCTATCTTAGTAAAAACACATTTGCCGTTCCTCTCTAATTCTTATTTCTATTCGGGGAAACAGGGAGGATTGCAGCCAGCTATTGTCCTTTTAGGAATTTAAGCTACCTGTACTGATTGTAGTCTCTCCAAACAGCAGCATCAGCCAAATTTATAATATGCTAATTTGTACTCCGTGAATCACAGTTGAAATTCCCAAACTTAGTTACTGTTCATTCCTAATTGCAGATGAATTTCAGCCCAATTAATCCACCCAGTCTGTGCCATTATTTTACCGTGGGTGGTGTCGGGTCATTTGAAGGATCCCAGTGGGAACTGAAGCATCGTCCTGAGTCTCATCTCACTTGTTATCTTGTTATCCCAGTTCTAGCTCCCAGGCCCATTTCTTTCTTGTTTTTTTTATTTTTTTTTTAAGTTTGGCTCTGGTCCAGTCCCTACAGCAGGTGAGCCTCTATGCGGAGCCAGTGCAGTCCCTGCCTGATGTATCGGACCAGCTCGGTCATGCTGCTCTGCTGACTCAACGCCTCCATCACTGAGTCCAGCTCCTGGAAGAACTCTACAGGAGGGTGAGGGAGAGACACAGTTACTAACAGCTGCTGCTTGTGCTGAAATCAAACACACAACAACAGTTTAGATGCTTCTCTGATGGTGCTGTGGGAGGCAAAGTCAAGTCAGTCATCCATACCTCCACAACATCAACCCTTCATTTACAGCACTTCACAAACTATGTTAATGTCTGAAAAGTAATAAAATGTAGTAAAACTTATTTTACTGTGGAAATCCAACCTTAACCATGGATCTTTAGCTTTATTTACTTTAACCACATTCCCCTTATAATATGTATTAAGAGCTAAGTACTGTCTGACTCTTGTCAACTGTTTCTTGTATTTCTTTTGTTATTTTTTTTCTTACTTGGTGGTATAAGTTTCATTTTTATAGACATAAATATTCCTCTGGCTACTCAATGTCACTGGGCTAATAACCAATTCATAAAAGATTTTACATTTGCTTTTCTAAGAGCCTACTGTCAGGTGGGTGTTAAAAAACCTCTGGAGCACAGGTTTTTACCATTACTGAAGAAGAAGCAGCAGTGTACTGGGGATTACATTGAAAACTGACAGGGGTTAGCATGAGCACAGACTCTATGACTAAATGGACAAAGAGCACAGCACCACTTCCTGAACCTTATATTTCATCCACAGATGTCTGGGGAGTGTAGTGTAAAAACACCACAGCACTGAAAATGTACTAAAATTTAAAAAGATCAACACATGGGTTTTTACTTGAAGTCATATTTCATGGTCAGTAGAGTATACTGAAGGCGTTCTTTCATTTTTTTGGCCCAAACATAATTGTTTTGTAGTCCTACCTTGGCTATCAGTGGCCAGTCTGTCGGCCGTCTCCCAGTGCTCATAGCTCCGCAGGATGTTGTTGGTGATGTTAACGTGACTGGCAGCCATGTGGTGAATCCGCTGGGGAATAGCCACACTGCCCGACGAGCCCGGGGCACCTCCGGATCCTCCTCCTGCTCCTCCTCCGCCTCCGCTGCTGGCTGGGGAGGGGCTGAGTGAGAGGGGAGATGGAGTCCCGTTGACCCTGGAACACACAAGAGAGGCAGTGAGTCCCTGTAACTCCATATGAAAATAAACAGGAACTTACTGTATGCTGGGAGGGCTGGGAGTTACTTGATAACATCCAAAGTGGAAGGTGTGCACCTAAAGTCTGTCAACAAAGTGCCAAGTGGGAACAGATTTTCCAAACAGACTCACTGGTGTCAAATGTGTTTCTGCTAAATACTGTCTTCAATAGTTTGTTATTTTTAAAGCTGCTCCAATCTTTTTTGAAATAATAAAAATAGTTGGAATGACTGTGTGTAATGTGAAAGTGGTCACTCATGGTGATGAACCCACAGAGAATTATCACTCGCCTCTTTAGTGCAACACTATGGAGTCTTTTAGCATTTTTCAGCTCATTATTTTGGTCTAAATCTCATGTCTTTACTGTTTTGGTTCACTCTCACTGCTGCCTGCTGCAGCTGGTTTCAGCAAAAACACTCTAATAAACCCATTGCTACCTGCCCAGCACCAAGCCGACAGACAAATTTAGTGACTAGCTGGTGAAAAATAGTAGAGGATTGAGCAGCAAAAGAGCCAGAGTTATTAGAGACCAAAACAGAGATAGAAGAACAGTGAATATCGGATAGAAACACTCTGAATGAATTCTCATGTTGCTCCATGTCTGCTTGATGCATAATAAGCAACTGTTTGCTTTAAACACACAATGCTATAAAAAGGTTTGCAGATTCTCCCCGACTCTAAATTACATTTCAAATTATGCATCACAAGTTGGATCAGTTGCGAAAACTATTGATTGGAAGACACAGTGCTCTAAGTATGAGCAAGAGATAAGCTGTTAAAGGGGAAAAAAACATATTAATCCTCTTCAGGAGAGTAAAAGTTGCCATAAAAGGAGAAAAGGGATGAAAAGCAACATATTTGTGACAGAAACAACACGATTCATGGAACATGTGATCTTAAAGCTGGTTTAATATGTTTTTTTGAACATTATAAAAAAATACTACTATGAGAAACAAAAAATATGAACATTATACTGACATATTATCACGTAATAAAGTTGTTATAGCATGTTAGCAAACTGTTGCCTATTTACACATCCAGCAGACACAAACAAACATTAGCTTTCATTTGGAGTTGTGTTTCTGTTCACCTGTAAGTCAAATACTCACTCTCCTTTTAGCTCTGCTTTGGTCTCCACCAACTCCTGAGAAAAACACCTGGCTCTTTAGCTGCTAGTTGCTAATTTTGTCTGTTGTTTGTTTGGTGCTGGGCAGGTAGTGTACAGTGAGTTTATCAGAGCTTTTTCACTGGCAACAGCTGCCTTATGTGGCTGAAAAAGAAACACTTAGGAGTGTGGTTACAGTGAGCCAAAACTGCAGACCCCAAAAAGAAAACAATAAGACACTAAAAGGCTCCGTAGAGCTGAGGGGAACCACAGAGTGGGGTGATAAAATAGTAGGAGAAACTAATAGTCTTTGATTTGAAAAGTGTTGAATGTGAGAGGGTGTGTAGCCTTTCTGGTGTTCACTGTGTGGTAACATTAGTCATGCTAGTACAAACTACTCCCCCTGCCTTGCACAGCTGGGTGTGTGGCTCTGGCAGTGATGTAATGTCTGTGATGTGGCCTTGACCCTCGCTGACCCAACGACTTGTGCCTTATTCAGTGCGGCTCTCACACACCACACACACACAGAGCTCCAGTCCTGCTGTTGTGCAGCGTCAGAGCTGTCCAAACTCATTAGCTTCACATCCACAGCTCCTCCACGCCTCTCCTCCTCCATCTATCATCACTCCCTCCATCACTCCTTCTCACCCGGCACTCAGCAGCCCCTCCAGTCTTCTCCTGCTCACATCTACAACAAATCAATCCCTTTATTTGCTTCCTGAGGGGTTTGTTTGAGCAAGTGGCTGTCAGGGACGGCATGGTATTTTGCAGCAGAGCTCCGGTGAATTATAAATTCTCAATTATCTGCAGTATGTGAATGAAGGGGGTGATACTGTGTGTGTGTGTGTGTGTGTATGTACTCACTTCCCATTGGTCCTCCAAGGAGAAGGTGCTTGGTGGGAACTCTTCGCTGAATTCTGGCCCACAAAAAGACACATTTATTAAAACATGTTTTTTTAAAAGTCTTATGGTATTATAAAGGTCAGATACTTTTAGAGAGACAACAGAATGAAGAAAGGGAAGAGAAGTGTGTTTTGTGCTGTTTTGTACATATTTTCTTGCTGAGTTTAGTGTATTTGTATAAAGGCCCATCTAGGGATGGACATGACATATTAGCTTACGCTATACATGCTGTGGTATGTGGCATCGGTCCATGCTACATACTTGACCCTATCAAAAATACACGTTAAATTAAAGAAAAACATACACCAGAAGTCTTACTTTACATTTATTCATTCATTTTCAGGCTTTCAGCTATGTTATATAACAAGGTACAAAATGTCATAAAAATGATTTTGAAGTGATCATGTTAAGGTATTTGCTTTAAAATATGTTTTTAATCATTCAGTAATTACATTCAAAATGAATGGTGATTAATATCTTTTTTATTTTTTCATAAAATACTGTATAGTTGTATATGCCATCAGTAAGAATAACTTTTTGGTTGCCAGGTTTTAAAAAATTCCTTTTGCTGGTGTTTATGTTGCTCCAGCAGGACACTTGATGCCTTGTTATAAAGTGCTACCAACTCATATATTCAACTGAAACCCTTCATTTAGTCATCAGTGTTATGACAAACTATGAAACGCAAAAGCATCAGCTAAATGGCTAAAATATTACTTGATATAATGTGAGCTTTAGCCTACTGAGCCAAAAAGTTGCCCTTTGTGTGTAACTTCACTAAACATTATAAAGGATGAAATGTTATGCACTTCAAATGCACATGAATGTGTCATGTGGATAAGTATGTTACAGAACTGGTTAGACTGTTGTTGTTGTTTTTGGTGCTTCTCTTTTAAAATGAACTGCTCCGACTGATTTATGTGATTTCTTTTCTTCCTGTCAACACTTGCTGTATGTACACAGCCTGCACACACATACACAGCTAAACCCCCCACTCAGCCACTTCCCAGAAATCCAATCCCATCAATGCAAATGCTGCACTGTGATAATGACATCCTCAGTAATTAATTAAACTAAACATAATTAATCAAAACAAGCACATTAAACCCTAACAATCCACTGTGATGATTGATGGAGCTAATTAATACATTAATATTAAAAGAGAAAGAGTGGATTTTAATAACGCCATGCAAAATTAATGCACAGGCACCATGAAAATGAATATGAAATGTATTTGAGGGATTGTAATTGGCTTTGTGTGTTTTTCAACCATAGAGAGAGCAAATGAGAGAGGAAGGAAATAAAGTCCATGTGTGCGTAATGTGTGTGTGTGTGTGTGTGTGTGTGTGTGTGTGTGTGTGTGCGTTACCTTGAAGTACTCCATGAGCGACCGTGAGTACTTGACAGCGTGGTCTTTCTTCAGATGGAACATCCTCAGATACAGCAGAGACAGACAGCGGTTACTATGGAAACAAAACAATTAAAAGACAGATGAAGCCTCTGTACAAATTCCCTGTAAAGCTCCATCCTCAATATTATTTTCATGTCATCCACACAAAATGTGCCCGGACTTCAAACATGCCCCACAAGTCCTGGTGGATTAAGGAGAACTTCAGTGAAGTAAAGAATGTGGGAAATCTATAACACTATTATGTGAACATATAAAAACCCACATCTTCACACAGAGGTATATAAAAAACTGGTTAAGAAAGAAATTCGCTCACTTATTATTGATTGTAAAGTCAAACAAATACAGTCATGAGAGACAAATTTTGCTGTGATGTCACATCATAAACAGCAGGAAGGAACAGCAGGAAGAAGCAGAGGAAAATTAAAAGAAACGAGAAAATGATGTGTTAATTTTGCTCATGTTGTTTCATGTGCTGCCTCTTTTATTTTTACAGTTTTGTATCCCACCTACTCAGGGCCGTAGTTAACATTAAAGACACTGAGGTTATGTCCTCTGTCATGTTTTTGGAATTGACTGTTCATTAAAAGTTTTCCCATACAGCGTGTCTAATCATAACTTTTTTATATCATAACAATTTAGCAACCGTACGGGATGACAGACCTGTCAAGTTTTTGTTCCTGCTGTGTGCACAGGTCCGTAGTAAGAGCGTAAGGCAACATTTAGAGAGATTGAAGGAGGGTGACCTTTTTCCTAGCACTTCCAAAACCACAACAAGAGCCAAAGTATAAAGAACGGATTAAACAGCGTGTTTAGTCCTAACGCTGTAAACTGTATATGTGCTGTGCAAAAACGAAAAACTAAACAGGCATTGTAGCAACGGGTTGACGGGGTTTAGCTAACAGTCATTTGGGGGTGTTGGCAGCCCTGAGGGGAAGCGTTACTTTCTACAATTTAAAACTTGCACAAGATGAATATTTTGCTCATTAGCTTAATAGCTTTATTTCTGTATTTTCAGGTTCAATATGTATCAATTTGACTACTTTTAGTAAATAAAGGATTTCTCCACCAGAATGTGGCTGGTAGTGTGGAGGCAGCACTAATATACTGTAGGGAAAAGACACAGTATATTAAATTATACAGTATTTTTGCCTTTATTTAATATTTAAAAGTTGCCAGCATTACTAAAGGACCGCCAAGGACACTGGCACACTCCACCAAAATGTGATTCAAGAGATACTAATTAGTAATAGGTAGTTTTTAAATTAAACACATGAGATCTTTTTTGACGAAAACAAACACAGCACAGTACAACATCGGTGACAGGCATGATGATATCCACAACATCCAAATAACAAACATTATATATTATGGATTATGGACAGGGGTTCTTTAAACAGCACTACATAATTTGCATGTAAGTTTCCTTGATTGGCAGAGCGTGCAGCAGAAGGAAGGGAAATGACATTTTAAGCAGTGAGGATGACGGGAGGGAAAGCCATCAACCACGTTCCTTATTCCAACAGATGTATCGTCCATTTTGTCCATCTTGCGGTGTAGTCAGAAAAAATTTGGCATTTAGTCAAAATTTTCATAGAGGGGTATGGGGGATACGGCCCTGCACATATTGTATTTTGTACACACACACACACACACACACACACGTATGCACATAAAAAGAGAATTGTACCACAGCACAGCTAGTTTCTTCTCAGCGATGGTGGCTGAATGGCTGGTGAAGTTCTTCAACCTCATGGCATACCTGGAGAGGAGAGATGCTCATCACTCATCTTCTGACATTTCCAGCCAAGTGTAAACACACCTGATTTTTCATGGTGGTGAATACATGTATACTGACAGTTCTTTTTAATTATAAAATCAAGGTTAAAATTATTCTGCGCTACTCTTTCTGAACATAGAGACTATAAATCAGTGACATAGCAGTTGGCAATTAATTCCTTCAGCTCAGTGACAGCGAGCATTCACCATGCTGAAGTGCCCTTAGGCAAGACAAGCTACAGATTAGCTTAATCTGACACTGTGAAGGATGAATGTCTCCTTTGGTTATTGATTAGGTATTTAAAAAATGCTGTAGGGGGTCAGCTGTTGCCTCCTGCCCCCAGTGACCTAATCAGCCCTGTCTGATTGCTTAGCGAGGTGGTTAATCAGTCAAAATGAAATTCAGCAGTGACAGGTGAATCAAGGGAGAGGAGTTACACCTTTATACTTTATTGATCTCTGTAGGAAAAAATTCTTGTCCTTCCTCCTGCTCCCTCCACAGGGAGGTCAAAGGCCAGAGCTCAGGATCAGCAGCCCTGCAGCTGGTAAAGATTCAGTGTCTTGCTCGAGGACACCTCAGCAGGATTGATGACTGCAAACAAGTAGAGCTTGAACCTGAGTCCTTCAGTTAAAAGACTCTCTCCCACTACACCACCCTGCTGTCAACCTGTCTGCTTTCAGAGGTAGCAGTCATTTGTTATTCTCGGTTTGCTCTCTTAAAGTTGCACTTAACTACTTCACACATTGGCAGCTTTGAAAAGGCTGAAACACAGCAGCAATCCTTTAATGCGACACTACTAAACTGTGCTCATTAGAAACCATGTGGGTCTGTAAGGAGCCGCACTATCATTTAAGCTTCAGATGACAATGTCACTCTTATATATTCATCCATACCTGATTAGCTCGACAGTTTCAGAGTACATTGTATATGGTGATTTGGCCTCGAGTGGATCTCGCTCCATAGCATTTCCACACTCTATGAAGGAGAGGGCGCCGTCTGCGTAGTTCACCGCTTTACCAAATTTATCCATCTGCAGGCGGAGAGGAAGAAAAGACAGACAAATCAGAGGCAAAGAGAAGAGAAGAAATGCAATATTGAAGAAAATGAAAAGAAATGTAACAGAAGAAAGAAGATGAGAGAAGACATGAATAAGACAGAGATGGAATAAGCAGCATTGTGGCAGACGCACAGTCTTCTCTTTGAATAATCTCCTGCTAAGATGCAAATTCCCAGATAAATCGGAGGAAACAACACGTAAACATAAGACAAATAACAAGTTAAATAAATCTCATTTCATTGTTCGGGAGGGGATCAGATAATTCTTTTGATATTGTGTAATCTTGCAGACATCCTCAGTCCTTGAATGTAATGTTCCCTTGGAGACAAATGGTGCAATAAATAACACAAATTATACAGTACAGTCCTTGATATGAAATAGAATTTCATTCTACCGAGACTCACAGTGCGAGCACACACACACACACACACACACACACACACACACACACAAGCAATGACACACATCTAAACAAGTACACACATAATTACAGTCTGGACTGTAGATGTTAATATTGTGTGTTTTCAAATGATTTCCTTGCTATCTTTGTGCATCTAACTGTCTGCCGTCTCTTTGCTTCTTACATGTGTTTCAGCGTGGAGGTGAAAATGTGTGTGTGTAACCTGTGTCTTACAGTAATAGCAGGAAAACGTACCAATGCATCAGCCTTGTGCTTCAGTCTCTTGGCCTCCTGCATGTAGTAGTCTGCACTGTGGACTCTGGAAACAACACAGACACACAAACAAACTTAAACAGCATGTTTGCGCAGACACAAAATCTAAAAAAAAACAATATCCTGCATGTGAGAGTGATTTACATAATCACTGGTTACACGAATCTTGCGGTGAGTTATATACAGTAGCCTACTTAGGTATACATACAGTACCTCAGGCTTAGTGTAACCTTAGTATAACAACAAAACATGTTGTTTCATGAATAATGCAGAAACCCTTTGGGACAAATAAGTAACAACATGCATCATCTTTCCAGGTTTCAACAAAACTGGACCGGTGGTGATGTAGTACCACCAAAATACAGCGAGAAGAGGTATTATCACTCAAATTAGATGAGGTGTGTAAAAATAAGACAAACTGTGTTAAGACAGACAGATGAGATTGCATTAGGGGTCTTTGTGGGGGCATTCAGTTCCCAGTATTCCAGGAAATAGTGGGCTGGGTCCAAATTATATTCAGTAGTAGGTGGGTCCCGCATCATAATCATTGCAGATGACAGAGTGTGATCTGTGATTCATAAAGTTAATGGAAAATGAATGTACTGCTTCTCTTTTTTTGACTGCAGCTGCTCATATTTTGACCATTTATTAAACCCCTCCCCCGAACAGTTATTGTCCAATCATAGCTTAATCTGCTAAGTAGCGACAGCTGATAAAATCTCTTACTGTTGGCAGCAAAATTGATGGTTGTCAGCTGTTTCAAATATTACTATGAATTTAGGGTGGTAAATCTGCCTCTGTTATCATTGTAGATTGCATATGTTTCTTATAAGAATGGACAGTTTGACAGTCGTAGCAACAGTATCTAAGGTTTGGCGCATCATGCTGCTACCAGTGTTTATGTTCTCTTTTTTATTTGTGTCTGTCTGGTTCGGACGACTATCTTCATGTCCGTTTTTGGATGTTTGTGTACATTATTCTAAACATAAGATCATGGAGAATATATTTATTTATTAGTGACATCATTAGTGATCTCATGTTATCGGTGGCGCTACAGCTGCCATGCCTTTCACTCACCTCACCATCTGCCACAAACTCTGAAAATGTTAAGTGTATAAACTGGAAAGCAGTGCACTCCTCCTATTTTGTACCATAAAACAATTTCCCTTTGTTCCATTTGCCAAATTCAATGTAATGTAATATTAATGAACTGAAATGTAGAAACTGAGTTTACAGTAATTATACTCATGTTGAATAAAGAAATCACCACTCTGTCTTACATGACTCTATTGGGGAGAAGACTCATGCAGTGTAATTAAATAAATCTATAAATGAATCATCTCATCATCACATGTATGCAGTGGAATGAACAAAACACACTCCAATGTAAAGAAGAGACAACTGCTGTCTTCTAACAATGGAAATGGAGAAAATCAAGGGAGTTATGTACAATCTTATGAATAACAATGATGGTTAAGGATGAAAACATATCTATTAAACATGTTGCTGAACACACTTCATGAGGAGATCAGGCATTAAGATCAACCCATTGCAGTAAATATCCACCACAAATAACATGTAATGATTTATCAGTGTTATGATGCTTTTATAACCTTTAAAATGAATGTATGGTAAACTTTGGTGTGCATGTTTGTTACTGTATTTCTACATACGTGTCGCTGAATGACAGTCGCGGCCTGCGAGGTTCCGCAGGTTCCAACAGCGGTTCTGACCACACCTCCAAGTCTGACTGTCCGTTGGCATGGTAACTGTCTCCGCAGGGCTTCTCGCCATGAGGATCCATTTCCTGTAGAAGGGACGCCATTGAAATCCATGGTTTTAATCACGTTAATTAGTATTACAATGTATTGGTTTCATTAACGGCTTCCTGCAGAAAACATGTAGCTGATGTTAGTGTTCTGGTGCCACTGTGCAAAACTTTATTGGCGGCTTCTTATTGACACGCGTGACGGTTTCCCAGCTGAATTAGTGTTATTGTTTTGAATGGACTGTGAAGTGGTTTGAACCATGTGTAGATATGATGTAGATCCATATGATAAATGTACATTTCTGCTGTTTACACTTTCCTTGAAAGGAAAAAAAAACATTAAATAATCCATGTATTATAATTTTTATAAGATTTTATATATTTAATAATTACTGCTACATTTTGTAAGTCACCAGAGCTTTATGTATCTGCTCTGTTATTTTTGATGTTTTACTTTGTGTTACTTTGTACTACAAAACACTATTTTAGTGACTTCTGCTCCTGAAACTCAAACTGCAGGTAAGGAAGCATGACTCACATCATTGGAGATCTGTCATGCTGTAAATTCATACATTTTAAGAATGGCATGTCATTAACTTGAGAGTTATTTTTGGAACAGTGTCAGGCGAGAAACTCAATTTTGCACTGAGAAGATAATGCCACTAGCCAGCTATCACTCAAACATAGTGTATATTAAAGTGTGGACAGTGAGACATCAAAGCTAATGATCTACCTGGGAGACATGCATTATTTTTAGGTCCAAGCAGGCCTATCGTGTGAATACTTCATTTATTATATTAAAAAATCTGCACGTTAATGGTGAGATGCAAAAGGCACTTACGCTGCCATTTCTTGTGTGTGATGACGCCTTGCTTTCACCTCTCCTGTGTCTGTGTGAGGAAGAGGAGGAGGAGGAGGAGGTGGAAGTGGAGGAGGTGGAGCAGGGCAGCATCCCGGCGGCGCCACCCTCTTGGCTGAGAGAGGAACCGCTGTCGCAGGTCCGCTTCCGAGGGGGGTCGTCAGAGAGGGGGGACAGGAGGGGAGGGAGCAGCTTCTCATCGCGCCGTCGAGACTGCTTCCTGTTCAGAGAGCTGCTGAACACACACACACACAGGCACAAAAATAACAGCAGTGATTATTTAGCATAACGGTACTGGATATTACCTTTGTTCTTCAGGTTTATTGAGAATCTTTGCTCTAATTATGTGAATTATTTGTGCCGATTGCTGAAGTGTGATTTACTTTCTTTCATTTCAATTATCACCTCCCATACATAGCCTAGTAGCACAGTTGGGGTGAGAGGGGTGAGGCAGGGTGTTTGTTCCATCAACACTGCTGCAGCTCACTTTGGTTGCTAATAGTGGTTGTTTTACAGCTCATTCATGTATATTAATTAAATCCCTTTTAATGAACAATATGATTTATCTGACACTTGTGATATTAAAAATTGTTATGTGTTAAGATAAAACATTTTCAAGATAAACACTTTGCCAAACAAATGATCAAGAATCATTTTGAAAACAAGAAGCAACGATGATACAACAAACGGTAACTGAAAAGTTACTGTGACGTATCATAACATACACACAGAAGACTGCTACGTCTTAAATTACAAAATCCGCCAAAGCTGTTGCAACCTCAAAGTGTGTATCTTAGCACAGACAGGTGAATACATTATAAATAAAAACAAAACAAAAACAAAACGTAGATCTCTCTTAGTAAACAGAAAAACATGTACTTTGGGAAATCTGTTGTTATATTTTACATGCTGTCAGTCTCTAAAAGGTTCTACAGCTTAAGTGGTTTTCTAATTTTGTGCAAGGTCACTTCTGTATTACAGGATCCATTGAGCACATGTAGAAAATGTTTCATGACAACAAATGACTCTATGTGTACCACTGCTACACACTGTACACACTGGTGTTAAAGGTTAGAGGCTTTAGTAGAATCCTGATCATATGATTGGTACAGTATGGTATTCTTTACATGTGTTTTACCTCTTCTTGAGATACCGATATACTGGTCCCCTCTCCCCTGTCTCATGCAAGAGTCCTGATGTCCGACCATTCGCCCTGCTGCTCTTGCTGTCCACATGGACTCTTTTGAAGAGATGGCCCTTCTCTATCTCTCAAGCTCTCCTCAAGCTGCCTGCTACTCCGAAACACATCTTGAAGCTGTTCTTCCGCTTGCCCTATTTTTGCCGATTATTGCCCAACTGCTTTAACAGCCCGTTTCCTGAGACTTATAATGGTCCCATTGGACTATTATTGTTGTTCTTACTTTGTGTTCATTTCATTCCACCTATAAAACCCCAGCCATCTGAGGATGGAGGCTTGCTTTTTAAAATGTCTCCCTCAATGTGTTTCCCAAACTTTTTTGGCTTTGTATGCTATTTGTGGGGTGTAGTGGGTCAGGAACATGTGTTAATGTTCGCGTGTAAAACGTAATGAGATTTTCTGGACTGATTTTGGGTAATATATAAATAAACTGGCTTGATTTGACATTTTCTAACTTTGTCATCACTATATTTGATCAAAAAATATACATAGAAAATAATCTAAGTGGATACTCTAACAACACAAACATCTAGTAAGTAGAAGCCCTCTCTAAGCTGAGCTAACAATGCTAACGATGTTGTTGAGATTTCATTTGCAGTCGCTGAATGATAATTTTCTTTCTAAAATTGTTGTACTTTTGCCTCCCACTGCAAGAGCATCGACGATTATTCCCTCAGCTCTCTTATTGTAGCTCTTGTGACTCATATTGTTTGCAACACAACAGATAATATTTTTATGTTTTTCCTCTCCCTGGAAACTCTGGGGGTTTGATGCAGCGGGAAAGTTGCTGAGCTCGCAGAACAACGCCCCAGGCCCCCGACATTAGTAATAATATACAAAACCAGGGAGACAAAGACTAATTAGTTGCTGCAGAGTGTGTGTGTGTGCATGAGTGTGTGTGTGTGCTTTCGGTGTCTGTGTACAGCATAATTGATGTGTGCAAGTGTGTATGACTATGCTAATTTGCGTGCATTTGTGTGTGTCTATCCTTAAGTGGATGCCGGTGTGTGTGCAGGGGAGCATGTGAGAGCTCTCATACTTCTTTTAAAGGGATAATAAGTTAAGAATTTTACAGCCCTGTAGCACAAAATGACCACAGTATATCTGCCAGATATTCTTCTGTAATACATTTACAATGACTAAACAGTTGCTTGTCCCAGTGGGAAGATTTCTGCTTTTCAAAGAGGACACCACGGATATAAAACCTGGGGTAAAACTGTTGTCAAATGAGACATAACTGATTAAAACAACATGATAATATCTGTCAAAAGTCACAAGTTAGAAATTGCTGAATGCTACTGAGGAGGGTGATCACATCATCCAGTTTACAGCTTCCATAAAAAGCCTCTCGGGTGATAAACAGACACTCTGCAGACTGAGGCGTCTGCTGTACAATGTCAGTGGTTCATCTCCAGGTCAAACCTCTTTCCTTTCCACCTTTCCCTCTTTGATAACGCCGCGATGCTATAAAAATATTCCCTCTGTAGCTGTCACTTTGAGGCTTATTTATGAAGACAGCCAGCTTAGTCTGTTTTTAATAATCCACACGGAAAGCTTAAATTCACGGTTTGTCATTCCTGTGTCACAGTGTGAATTGCACTCGCCTCTCCAGTGACTTCATCACCACATCAAAATTTGGAAGAAAATTCTAAAAATATGCTTTCACTCCAGTAAAGTTGCCTGATTACCTCTACCAGTGTCTGTACCAGTCACATGAGGTTGTGTTCAGTAAGTGAAAGAGGAGAAGAATGTAGAGGCAAAGCTGACCGTTTGCTAGAGCCAGTTAGTTCTCACATTGTGTCATTTTTCTTAGAGGGTAAGGGGACTTTGAAATCTTGATTCACATTGACCATCCATACCTGTCCTCCCTATTTTCTAACATGGTTTGGACATAGTATCACTGACATTGTCCCCTTGTAGGGAAAGACAGCAAGGAGGCAATGAGAGAACATTGAGATTGCAAAGAATGAGCTGATGCCAAAAGTAAAATGAAAGTAAAATCCCAGCCATTGTGATCTTCAGTGGATTCCAGGAGTCTTTGTGTGTGAAGTGTTGGAAGAAACATCAACTGAGAACTGAACTGGGCTTGTTTCGTTTGGCTGCTGATAATATTCTCATACTCATATTTTAATTTTGACTTCAAACAATAAAGATCGTCATGCGTTTGTTTAGCTCTAGAATAAAATACTACTCATCCAAAGCTTTCCCAAAGAGCTGATGTTTGCTATAGAAGGATACATCTATCTGATCATGTCTAAGATTTATTTGTACACTTTATAGGTTATTAATACATATTGATTGACATGTTGATTGGCCATTTTATGCTTTTATTGATAGTAGACAGTAGAGAGACGGAGACTGACATGTCTCAATGGACCATTTTCACAACAGGCAATTTGACTTGTCAAAGCAGGAAAAGTACAGGTGGAATTAATAACATTAATGAACGCTGCATTCTATTTAGTTGAGCCACTATCAGTATCTGGTTTTGTGCGTGCTCACTCACATGACTTACTGGGATAATTGATGGATTAATGTTAATATCTACAGCTGTTCTTCTCCTGCTTTGACAAGTCAAAATCTGAACTTATGATTCTTGAGCTTGGACACAACAGGAATAAAATGCAATGCAGACTGTCTTTACATCCTTCAAAACAAGCATTACTTGAATTTCTGACAGCTGATAGTTACAGCAGAGTCAGACAACAAGACATTTTCCAGACAAATTAAAATGTAGTGCAGCATACGTACATACAGTGCTGCATTGCATTCTGGTCTGTTGAGTCTGCTGTTGGTGAATTGGTATTGATACAGTATCTGCCTCCTCTGATAGATTTTCTCCTGTAAGTCTAAATCAGGTTTGTTAATTCTGACGGACTGACATCAAACCTGGGTGCATCGTGCACACTGTTAATACTTACTCTGTGGAGCTGTTCTTGTGGTTGTGTATTGGAGAGATGCAGGGTGGGAGGAGCTGACAGTCTTTGTCCAATCGCAGCTTCTTGTTGCCGTTGACTGATGGCTCGCTGTGGTCCGACTGGGAAGACAGAAGACAGAACACACACTTGAGTCAGACAGGGAGAGAACTAGTAAAAGCAGATGACAGGGATTTATTTAAATTACAGTTACTGAGTAAATAAAATGAATAGAGACTTAAAAATACAGCATATGAAGAGATTTTCAGGAAAAATGTTATAAAATTGTAAGCAACAATCACACCTTGTGTTTCCTCTTGCTCTTGCTGGTGTGTTTCTCTGTTGGGACCACTATGCTGCCAGCTGCTTGCCTCCTGTGTTTGCCTCCACTCTCTCCTCTCTCCGTCCTCCCTGGCAGCCTGGGATTACTCTGCTCTTGGACAGGAGGGTTGTCCAGGACCCCCAGACCTTGGCATACCTTCTCTCTTCTCTCCGTCGTCCTTTCTCTCTCCCCGAGCCCGAACCTCTCTCTGTCTTCTCTATCCGCCTGCTTCTCTCTCTCTGTTAATCTGTCTCTGTCACCTTGCCTCTCTCTGTCCTGCGCTAATCGCTCATTTTCTTCTTCCTGTCTCTCCCCTTTCGGTAACTTCTGTCTTTCTCTCAGCCCGGGCCACTCTCTGTCTTCCTGCTTCTGTCTTTCTCTCTCTGCCGCCCCTACCCTCTCCCTCTCCCCCTGTCTCTCCCTGTCTCTGCCTTCACTCCCGTCCCTTTCTACCATTCCCACTCGGGATCTTTCCCCTAAACCTTGCCCGGGCACCCTGCTGAGCAAACTCAGGTCAATTTTCACCCACAGACTCTGGATCTCTGGGTACTCCCTCAGGGGGGAAAGAGGCACATCATGCCCCATGTTGGAAGGTGGTGACATGGACTCAAGGTCCTTGCACTGACCTCCTAACCCTCCAGGATCGGGAACAGAAGTACCAAATGAAGCGGTAATGTTGCTAATGCTTAGGGAGTTACAGCTGCTACCGCTGCCATTAGTGCCGCTGCTGATGCTACTATTACTACTGCTGCTACCATTAGTGGTCACACTGCTACCATCTTTGACACGCAGTCCCTTCCCTCCGAATGTTCCAAGATTTCCCAGACTGTTAGCAGAGCCGAGGCATGGG
Organism: Thunnus thynnus; assembly: GCF_963924715.1. Taxonomy (NCBI): domain Eukaryota; kingdom Metazoa; phylum Chordata; class Actinopteri; order Scombriformes; family Scombridae; genus Thunnus; species Thunnus thynnus. The sequence goes on along the minus strand of NC_089525.1, from coordinate 8,161,562 downwards.
AGTAGAGGGGTGTGTACGTGCGTGTTGGACAGAGTCTGTGTGTTAATCACAGAGCGTGTCGTCTGAGGTGGCAGAGCGGGGATTTTGATGGCTTCCTCTGAATCCGAGTGGCATTCTGAGGAGGAGGAGGAGGAATCTGTTTCGATGAATTCTCGGGACTTGGGTGTGATTTTGCTGTTCGGACCACGATGCTTCCTCTTATCCTGTTTTATACGAAAGACAAATGGGAGAGCTGTTTGAATAATATACTGACAATTACTGACAAAATATTCTATTCATATGCATGAAAAACTAAATGTAAACTAAAGTCGTCTGCTAGTGACATTTTTCACCCCCTCAAAAAACGCCAGCAGTTGACAGAAAGTATAATCAGTAAAGCCACATATATACGTTACTGCATTTGATAATATCATGCAAATTAGGCAGCACAAGTTGTCGGCATGTTCTGCTAATCTGTGAAGTGAAATGAAACATGTTCGACTCTCCAATTTTCTAATGTCAGTAATAATTCACTGCACACAAGTCACACAATTGAGCACAGGCAGTCTGATGTCTGTCACATGCAAATTAAAAGATGTGATTTTTACACAGGATAGCTTGAGTGCTGGTTTTGATCTTTTCATGGAATTTCTTGACAATAAGAATAATACAGGATATCGCCAGCTTGATCATTCCGGTGAGAAACCTGTCTTATAGCTGTTTGTGCATTATCACTAATCCTACATCCTGACACTTATTCTGCTTGTGTGAAGAATGTGAGAAAGCGTGCAGGACCAGCCTCAGCCTGCTGAGTTTATTTTCTTGGTTTCTCTGCAGATACACCTGTAAGTCTGTCCCTCTCTTGTTTTTTTTCAATCACAATTGTCTCTCAGATGTCGAATGATGGATTTTAGAAGTGAAATAACCAGTGATTCTTGTTTGAAACAAAAGCAAGCGAGGAACAGTGATGTGTGTGTGTGTGTTACACCAACATGAGAAAACAACAACAGAGGCAGACATAGCAAAGAAAACATTGCAAAATGTTCCCAGTCCTGAGCAAAACCCACCCACTTGACAGACGTTGGGTCACAGTTTTCTTAAACATCTAAGAATTGTTCCAATGCATGTTGCCATCTGCAAAATCCATTCTCAATAAATGCCATGTTGTGTATTGTTGATCTACTGTTCTGCTGTGTTTTCTGGAAAGTTCTTTTAGCTTCCCTGCCAGCTGTTCTGCGCAGCTAAAGCTGGCAGCACATCAAGTGTTCTGACAGCAACCACAGCAGAGGTTGCTGATGTTAGCACTGATCTTAATTTCCCGGTTATTCAGGTTAATTTTATGTCGGGAAAAAAGGAGAATTTTTCAGATGTTGCTAGTGTGGCCTTAGGTTTTATTATGTAACGCATTTAGATGATGTAGAATGATAGAAATGTGTTAAATGTGGGTGTAATATGACGGTCAACAACTAATTTTAGAACCATTCAGATTAAATTCTACATTACACCTCGTCTTATTATTACAACGGTTAATACTATATCTTATCTGCTTTCTAACCTCAAATAACGTACATTTAAAGCTATGCTCATTGGTTAGAGTCAAGCCTTTAATGGAAGTAAAATGAACTTTTGTCTTGTGTTTTGTTCCCCTGAAGTTATTGTAGTTATTGCTGGAAAGAAAAAGAAAACATAAAGAAGAACATGACATAATGAAACAGTATGTACAGTTGGAATGAATTCAAGTTTGAACTTCTGACTGAGTGTCAAGCTGACTGAACCTCAAACTGCTGTTGGAGACGTGGCAGATGTCAGGGTCAGGTACGTCAGTCTCACGTCAGATTTGTAAGTCTTGTCTTATGGTTTGATGGATTAGCTGCTGTTTGCTGGTTGTTGATCTCCAAATGCAGTTTTTGATGTTTGAGTAATGCTGACGACTGGTGTTGTTTACCTTTTCTTCATAAAAAAGTTGAGATATTTTTGGTTTTGTTTTTTTTTCTTAGCCATCAATTATAATTATGAGACACTGGTGCTATAAAGATCAACAGAGCTCAAAACATGTACTTACTTTGTAAGTCTGTATTCTTTTAAAGATGATGTACATTCATCTTTCACGTGTCAAACTTACTTCAGTGGTTTTACAAGATTTACAGGCTGCTGTTGAATGTCATGTTGATTTTGATATCAAACAATCGTGACAATGATATTCAGACCTTTTGATGTTTTGATATAAATTTGGATAATAAATAAAGAAGAGGGATAGTATCATACTCTGTAGTCATTTTATGGGTATAATTGTAATATGATATTCCTTCCTGTCCTTCTCTATGCATGTCTTTGTTACATAAAGCCGGTTTTCTTCCATTCTTTCTTCTCTCCTTGAAACTACCTAATCTTCATAAAACCACAGAGTGTAGGATTATAGGTTAAGACGATGGACGATGATTACAGAGTAGTCGTGTAATAATACATTTTTTATGCTGAAGAGTTTTATGACTTTGACAAATCATCCAGATACTGTGAGGATGAAGTGATTATTACGGGATACATGGGACATGTTACATGTGTCTTCACACATTCCAGATGTGGGTAAGTGGGGGGAAACAGTTCTAAGATGCTTGAGTCATGTACTCCAATTGTATAAAATATAATTTCTCCCTTTAGAAAGTAATTTGCATGAATAGGAGATTCTTGAAAAACTGTGTGTTCTCTCTCATTTAACCTGCCTCTTATCTCAGTCAGATGTAAACTGTAGACTGGAAGCTGTTGGAAAATCACCCTACCCTTGTTATCTTGCCGTTTTTGATGATCGCCCCCCCACCACCCCCACTAAGAAACACACACATGTACCCCACTCCTAAAAACTGACCTGGTTTACACTGACAGCAGGTATTGGCACAGGGGTTTGCTGTAGCGCTGCTGGTGGTACAACTGTGTTGTTGTTTGAGTTGGTAGCGCTGCGAGGTTCTTTCCTGGGGGCTGTTTTCCCACTGGGAGGTTTGCTTCGTGGCCTGGGGGGGTTCTGATGCTCCAGGGAGGGGGGTGGCAACAGGTCCTTTTCCCTCACTGCAGGGCTGGCGGGAGAAAACACGAGAAGAGGAAGAATTACAATCAGAATTAGGATCGCCCACTGCTGTTCCAGCTACTGTTGTGCAGTTTTACACTGGCAAACAGTGGAAGATAATATTTGCCATGGCCAGCTCCAGGGGGCGAATGTGTGTTAAAATGAAAAACTATAAGACAGCATGAAATAATTGGAAACAGCATGCATTCAGCTGAACTTGTTTGGATGTGGAAAGCTTAAAAAATAGAAAGAGGGAAGGGAAGAAATGATTGAGGGAGAAAAGAATAGAGAAAGGAAGCTAGAAGTCAATTATTTTTCTAATTAGCCTAATGTCAAGCTGAGTACTCAGTTTGGCATGGCTTCTAGTCAGTCTGGGCATTTTTATAACAGATGAGGGAGTGACAGCGTTCAGTGACTAGCTGCCAAGAAGCTCAGTGATCCACCGTTAGCCCTCAAGTGACAGGTAGTGTTGGGTAGTATAGTGTTAACTCTAATTGTAATAATTGTAGCAAGATCAAGTAGTAACATGTCAGTTATAATATACAGTTACCCATCATTAAGTAATCTAAATGTTAGACTGAAGTTGAAACAATGAGTTTGCACTGTCTGCATTGTCCAGGTGGAAATATTCCCTCCACTGTACATCAACATTACTTGATTTGTCTGCTCATTCACTCACATGAATGCAAGCACAACAGAGATCTCCAAAGATTTTGCTGCAAACATTAAGAGCCACTGGTGTTTGTGAAGCAACTATCCAAAGTTCATAATTTAATATTCTGAGCCCATTATTCTTTTTATTATATATTATAAATTCATGATTTGAACTTTTTCTTTATTATTTATACACAGTTCTGCATGGACAATGTCACACAAAGATAAAACTATATTAGACTTTATCTTGAGCGTTGCAGAATATTTGGCTCTCTGATGATAAACTTTTCCTTTGTTTAGAGAAAGCTGAGGTCATTCTTACAGGATCAAATCGAATCAAACTGAGAAAATACAATTTTTGGGATGGTCAGATAATAACTGCAGCAAAAACCAAATAATTATAGGTTGAATTAAAGTAATCAGGTCTAAGAAGAGGCCTCAGTGCTAAAAACCCATTTGCTGAAAGACTAGTGCAACATAAACAAGTCTTGTTGGGGCTTTAGTTCAGTGCTTTTTTAACTATACTGATAATTCCTGGTCAAAACCAAGCATCGGATGGCTTTAAACAAGCTTATTATGGTTATGTTATTATTATTGTTATTAGTCAAATTAGCTAATTTGGTCAATTTAATCAATTTAAGAATAATAAATACTAGCATTCACCAGTTTTGTGGACCAACAATTAATACTGCAAGAAACTCCAAAACAGCAATCACTAATAATTTTACATTTGAAATAAAATAAGTGAGTCATACTTTTGGGAAGCAAATATGAACTGATGGCAAACACATGCAGCTTTGCCAGAATGGTCTTGTCCTTTCTTCCTTACCTTTGCTGGTTTGCTCTGCTCCATGTCTGGCTCTGATTATCCTCCACGCTGTTCGACCTCTCTGTCCGTCTGGGCTGTTTCTTCCCTGTGGTGTTCCTCCTCGGGGTCGTGACCTCTGGCCCTGACAACAGGCCCGGCGACAGCCTCATCTTTGACCTCTGACCTTCCCCTGAGGCCTTCTGGCTGAGCTTGGCCTTGGCCTTCTCTCTGCTCGGGCTGCGGGCAGCAGAGGAATACAGCCACATTTTTTTGTCAGCTGTTCACTTCATGTATTTCATCCATGAATTATTGGGTCTCATACAAGAACCACTCCTATGAACAGATTAGTTTTTAAGAGGCACGTACAAGTTTATGGCATTCCTCAGTTCCAATTGCACAGTAACATTCCTTAACCGCCTCCCATCATGAGCGCTTTGCTTTAGAAAGATGTTTTTTTTGCCTCTAACTTCACGTCGAAGCATTCCCTCTTTATTTCTGTCACAGCAGGCTACAATGCTGCTCTATGTCTTTGTGTTAAATTTTTTTAATATGTTTTTGTTTGCTGATTTCTAAAAATAGAACATGAAACTACATAGTGTGAAATTTGAAATTTACTCTTTGGTAACATTTTTGTGAATAAAACTTGCCCACAAACAGAGTGGAACAGGTCGTCTTATATGGCATTTTTAGAGGCATCCAGTATAATAATGAGCAGATCTCACAAACATGCTCCTCCTCATGAACAGGTGACATTCATCAGGCTGAAACAAGTGATTTATGACATGTTTGGGCAGTTAAGAGAGTCTGCTGAATCTGACTTGAAACACTTGTATGAGTAAACCTCTCAGAAAAAGGTCTGAGAGTTTTAGGATAAGAATATAAAAATGTTCTTGCATGAGGCCCATTGATCCATAATCGATTTGTTGATTCACTCTCTCATCCATTTATCACTGAAGATGTAATTTAAGGGCATTGCTCAAAATGCCAACCTCTCCCTCTGAATTTCTGTCTTTAAGTCTTGTAAAACTGATAAAATCATACACTAACTTTTCAAATGATAATTTCCATTACATACAGTACATATTGAGTAAGTAAGTAACTTAAAATCTTAATATTTGGTGTTGTAGATTTTGAAACAAATATACATGTGGTTCGTACCAGAAGGCTCCCCTGGTATCTTTGTGTTCCACTGTTGGTGCAGCTGGAACGGGGGTGCTGTTGGATCCGCAGGGCTTGGTCTTGGCAGCTGCACCCGCTGCTGGTGCATCATTCCCTGGAGAGAAAGTTTCCCGACCCTGGGTGATGGAGCCTGGGCAGTGGACCATTAAACCAGAATAAGTTTTCTTTCTTTTACTCTTTAGCTGCTGTTACCTCACACACTGTCTCTACCAACCTGTGCCATGATGTTCTTGCTGTGGGGGAACCAGGGGTTTGGTTTGAGCTTGGACCTTGTTCAACCAGCTGTCCAGCTGCCACTTGTTGGTGGAGGGGGGCTCAGGCTAGAGGGGAAAAAAACAGCTTTTAGATTATCAAATATTTCAGGCATTAATACACTGTGTGACACCACTCTGTGACAGTTATAAACCACTGAAAAACACAGGGGAAGTTAGATGTGATTTCCTTTGATGCTTTAAAAGCAGATTTCGTCTTGAAATCATTTAAATGTTTATTTTCTGCAGACAGAAATGAAAACCTTTTTCATTGAGATCTGAAAATAGCTCACTTTAGTCTGTTTTTATTCTGCGCTGTGAGTTGTTTTAACACAGCTGCGTATTTGTTGGTGATACTCTTTGCATGTTTGGACTGAAGCTGGTCCACCACTTCATTTTCATTCTCTTTCTGTGCATTTTACTCTCTTTTTCTCAGCGTGTATGTCTGCATAAGCCCATGAAACCAGGCAGCGTTGAGCCATTAAAATAATGTGATAAATAATGTTATAATTCAGTTTTCTGCAGTTGGAGTTTTATGACTTTCAGTGCAGCACCCAGAGACTGTGGGAAGAGACCATTTAATATACAGGCAGTCAGAGACACACACACACACACACACACACACACACACACACACACACAGAGGTGAATAGCGCTGAATCAGGGAGAATAAAAAAGGCTCTTTAGGAAATATAAACAAAATTGGAGACACTTGTCACAGCAGAGACATCCATGTCATTATCAGTATTTTTTATTGCTGAATTGTTGAAAGATTGCTTTAACAAGGATTTCTATAACAAAACTACTGCTACTGTAGCTCTGCCTTTAATAAAACAGGGAACCAGAAAAAAATATATTTTGACGGTTGGCACAAATAAAACTTTCCATGACTCTTGTAATGATTGGTTGTCTTTAAACTGAATTTAGAAATATGCATGAGAAAATCAACTAAATGTCTCTATTGAACAAGAGAATAATTCATAAATTAAGGTTAATAATAATAAAATATCACTTTCTGATTCATATTGTGATTGCAATACAATTATTGTGAGTCCCTATGGCCAAAAATGTTACACTTAATGAAATATAATGTAACACTGAGGCACTCCATATATTACAGAATTATTCATCATCATCTTCAGAACTTATTTTTCAGTTTTTCCCAAGTACATGCAATATAATATTCAAACTTGTAACAAAGTAACAAGTTGTAGTATCACCCCCTCAACAGTTTTAATTAGCTTGTTTGTTCATATGAAAATTACATTATCATTATTATTAATTAAATTATGCTTATTTAAACTATACATACATTTTACCCTCACATTCATGTTATACACACACATGCACACACACTTGTCATCCTACCTCTGGAGTATTGGTGCGGGAGGCCCGGTTATACTCGCTGTCACTGGAGCTGCTCTCTGATTCATCTGTGTCCGACTCTGAGCTGCTCTCTGATTCACTGCTGCTCCCTGATGCCCCGCTACAGAGGAAAGAAAGAAAGGGGGAAAAAAGACTTTGGATTTAATCGACATGTCACAATGTACCAAAACAAAGACGGTAATAGTTTCACTAGATGCTGACAAAGCACATCCATGGCCACTAACAGGGTTACATCACACTTCACAGGGGGACCAACAGGGATGCCAACTCTCTCCCTTGCTTTTTGCTGTTTTCAATGAACCACTTGCTAGCTGTGTCTACAGTTAACTCCAGTCATAACACCAGTTCAATCTGTATGCAGATGATGTTTTACATTATCTTTGTCAAGTCAAATACCTTCTGTGTTGATTGCACACATTCTACAGCCAAGTGGACTAAATTCAATCATTTATCTTTGTAGTGGAACAAGAAAAGTGTCTGCAACAGCCATGCTAGCTGCTCTGTGAGGCTGTACTTTGACACAGCAATGCTTTGAAGTAAATGCTAATGTCAACATGCTAACATCAGCATGGAGCTTTAGTATAAGTACAGTCAGGAAGACTATCTTTTGCATGCTTAGGCCTGTAGTGTTATTACTCATACCATCATGCCATTCACATCTCTCACACATGCTCACTCATAATTTCCTTGCTGTCATTGCCTGGCTGTCAACTGAGATATCAGCTGTTCACATCAGCTGGTCACATCTGTCCAATAGCACAGCAACACACCTCCGTTGTTAGCCTATCATCTTGCTGCCGTCTTTTTAAATATGTTTCTCTCTCTCTGTTTTAGTGTGTTTATGCTGGTGTTATGCATGCCCCTCCACCTACCCATCACCACCCTGTCTTCACAGATTCATTAGCTTCATCACTTCATACTCAGCAGAGTCACAGCCACCGCGACCATCAGTGTCTGGACTCTACAGGCGGATTTATCTTGCTGCTGCTCAGGGATGATGCCCTTCGATTAAAAAATCTCCCTGTAGAGTCTAGGTGCCAAAAACTTTCTGTTGTTGGGATCCATGCTCTGGGAACATCAACCTCTGTCATGGTTGACCGTCCGACCCACATTGCCATGCTGATAGCATGGCTAAAAAACATAAACCCCAAACCAGTCTGTCCACTCTACACTCCACAGCTTTCTCCACAATTAATTCAGGAAACCAGATACAGAATCTCAGAGCTACACTTCATACATGCGTGTAAAATATGAAATACCACAACTGCTTTAAAACCCTTCTAATTTCCTCAACAGCCTGATAGTTAGCTCTCAGAATTAACAATTTACAAATGACTTTGGCAACATGCTCACCATGTGCGGTAGGGAACACACTTTCTTCCTACACTTACATGAAGCCCTGCTGTCTTTACTGAGTCATCCTGCCAGTTAGTCTCAATCAGTGTCAGGATTATTTTAGGCACCTGCTGAGACTTGAATTTCTTTTTTTGCTCTTGCTTGGTCCTGTGACTTTGGTTTACATGTGAGCTTTTTGAGGCAGGTAGTGTTCTTACACTACACTTCTCTACCTGTCTACTTTAAGTGAGCTGACCTTGTTGTTTGCCATTCCCATCTGAAGGTGGTAAGAAGGGTGGTGGACAACATTTATTGACTTTTTCACAGTGTATGCTAATACAGCACAGCAGGTGTCCACCTGCTGCTGTTCTGCTGGTTAAGTTTTACAATAATATATCTTGCTATATTTTGTGTAGCAGTCTCAAGTTGTTTTCCAAAGTTGCTTTTTTTCATAGCTTCATCAATTTGTACCAACTGGTTGAGAAGCTGAGTGCCTGCCTGTTGGGGAGGCTAGTCATCCAGGGTGAGGTACCTTCACTGCATGCTTTGTTATTTTTATAATAGATGATTTATTTACTGCCCCAAATATACAGTAACTTCACTAGACTGACTTTCAACTACTTACCAATTTGCTTTCCCCTAGCAATTTCTAATAAAACCTGAAGCTATTGTGTGTTCATGATATGTAGAATCTCATTCTCTACTGTTAAGCAATGGTCCTGACATTCACTCATCCACGCGCAATACAATAGGCAAGGCCGGAAGCTTAAGTTGATGTAGTGACTACAAGGCTAGTTGGTGGACAGCTGTAGTTGGTGAACTGCTGTAGCCTGCGAGCTAACCGCTAACTCACTAGCTAGCCCAGCTAAGCTGGTGCTAGTCAGTCAAAATAGCTCCCATAAATTCTCTCTGTTTTCTCTCAACTGTTCTGTTTACTTCCCCCTGGCACTTTGTTAACCTTTGAACACTATTATGTTCAATAAAAAGTTATTGAAAAGGGAAAATAAATCTCTTGGAGCTAACAAGCTTGCTAACGGTCAATTAGAAAACTTGTTAGCTCATTAACATAACTGGATTGCTGAAGGGACAATAACAGTTTATACAGAAGATGTACTTGTGCCATGGACTCCTGTCTGATAACTGTCTGCACACCACTGTTTTTGTAGAACAGTTTTTACTGCAACAGGGGAGGTTAATTAAAAGTGAATGGTGCAACACTGCTAATGAGCTATGATCTTCCTCCATTTTGGACTCTTGGCTGTATGTCAGCTTGCTATTGGTCAATGGTGCAAATTCACAGGCCAAAATTGACCATAGTCAAACTTGACGCACAAAATACACACAGATTTACTTTGCCCCCTGAATGAATCCACTGATCATGCCAATTCCGTTGGACTGAATAGAATTTGCCACAAAATTTGGCCGTTTTAAATCCTGGTGTGACCATGCCTTTACTTCCTTGGGTGATATGCCCCAGGTGAAGTAGTTGGATGATCTCATTATTCCAAATCCTTGCCACACATCTAGTTATGCTTGTTGGTACAACCCTCAACTTCCAATCCAATAAATCTCATCCTCCCTTAAGCGTATAGCAATAAAAACACACATCTTCACAACCTCTTTCAACACATTCATCTCATTTAACAACTTGACTCAGAGGATGGCAAGTTATCCCCATTATGCATCTTAGTGAAACACATAATCAAACTCTTAAGTAAAATAGATATCATAAACTATGAATTCATATTTCTTTATACATTCTGTTTTCTAATGTCACCAATTTAAAAAGAAAAAGGTAATGAGAAGCCAGCCACCTTGTAACTTATTAAGTAACAATGAAGCATCTAACACAGAATATAATAAATGGCTATTAATAAATACATAAACACAGCATTTTGAACCACTTCAATTGCCCTCTCATCCTCTCTGGTGCTTTGGTTGGCCTTGTGTTCATCCATCCTTCCACAAAGCTTTGAAATGGCCTCCTAGAGGCAACATACATCGTCACAACTTAAGTACACACACAAACACACTTGCACACAGAAATCGCAATTATGTGTAGTTCTCTTTGGATATGTGTGTGTGTGTGTGTGTGTGTGTGTGTGTGTGTGTGTGTGTGTGTGTGTGTGTGTGTGTGAGTGTGCACGTAATTTCAGTTCAAGGCTGCCATCACAGCAGGCACCAATCTGTGTGAGCAGTCAAGCAGCAAATCCATCAACTGTTCCTCAGGCAACACACACACACACACACACACAAACACACACACACACACACACACACAGTGACAGATACTGTATGAATACGGTCTGTGCCCTGTTTTTCTTCTTCTATCATTACTCATCTCTTCTCTTTGTCTCTCCCTCCCTGTCTCTTTCAATTTCAATTAAATTTTCACCTCAGTTTGCTCTATTAGCATCACAGTTGAAACAATATTTGCAAACGTAGAGTCGAGCTCCATACATACATGTTTATGTGTGTGTGTTTTCAGTTTTCTCTGTGCAGACCCTCCACCATGCAATCAGTGATAGTACTTGGGTGTTTGGAAGATATATTAAAGCAGTTTTTGAAAGAATTTTGAACCAGAATAAGGATGATAGGTGGGTTGGGGTTTCACTAAGCGCAGGTAGTTACAGAGAATGGCAAGAAGTCATCTCAACTTTCATTTTGGTTTTCACTGCTTGTGCCAGCTGTTAAATCGGCATTGCAATAAAACAGGAAATATAACCAGAGATGTGATTTTTCTCATTACATTCATTTACTTTTTCTCTTAGCAAGATAATTTCTTTCATCCATATAATTTAAATAACCCTTGTGTGGTGACAGTTTATTCATAGTGTTGGTCTGACATCTAGTAGATAACTTTTATTATGCCCTGGGGAAATTATTGATTAGGCCAAGTGCGTACAAACAAAAATTGGCAGTATATCACTTTAGGCAGGAGGAGGAAATACAACAGGAGTGCTAAAGACAAGGCTGTATGAGTAACTTCTACCACAATAAGTACAGATTGTAAAACAGTTTAAAATATCTATACAGTTTCAAAACAGCCAACTATGTCTAGGAATTTCACTAATATTGGAAGAGACTGCACGAAACAATTTCCATTTATTGCCAGCAGTGTTAATGCAGGAAGGAGTATGCCCTTCAAGTAGCAAATCAAACAGTGGATGGTGTGTAGATGGACATGCAGTGTGTCCAAGTTCAGCGCTGGAGACTTGAGTTTGTGTCCTGTTAAAGACCTGCGCTTAATGTTCACATCTTTCCCAAACCTTACACCTGCATTAATTGATGTTTTAGTCCACAAGATGTAAATACAAAACATATTATTGACATATTATCACCTTATAAAGTTGATATGGCTAAAGTCTTACAGAACAGTTGCTTATTTACTCACCCAGGACATACTATGCAACATTAGCACTCATTTGAAGTGTTACTGTCCACCCAACAGATGTATGTTGAATATTCACTCTCTTTTTAGCTCTGTTTTGGTCTCCACCATCTCCTGAGAAAAATATTTGGCTATATATATTTGGCTAAAATATATAGCTTCTAAATGCTCCACTAAGTTCAGCAGCTAGTATCTCATTTTGTCTGTGTGCTGCTTGGTGCTGGGCAGGTAGCTTACAGTGGGTTTAGTAGAGCCTGTTTTTCTGAAAACAGCTTCCTGCTGCAGCTGGAAACAAGGCTGATGAGAGCAGTGGGAGTGAACCAAAATGAACTGAATGATTCTTTTGCACTTTGTCTCGATGCTTTTAATGTTTTATGCAAAGCACTTTGAATTGCCTTGTTGCTGAAATGTGCTATATAAATAAACTTGACTTGCTAACACTGTGGGAAACTTCAGAGTTGGGTGATAATTCTCTCCAGGGTAGTCACTACGAGCAGCAACATTCACATTACACATTCACTTAATCTAATATAAAAACACTGAGCAGAGCTGCTTTAAACAGATATTGTAGAAGGGAAGAATTTTCAAAATTTTGGCACTGAACTTAATCTGGGGGAATGATCCAATATGAAGTTTCTTGTCTGGTGATAGGATTGTTGTAAAAATATGAAATATATTTATATTGGACTGTCATCTACTGTATGTGTTGTGTCTATCAACTCCTATCACTGCCTGATGAGACGATGGGAATTTGGCAAATTATGTGTTAAAGTCACTGAGATGTTTTCTTGGATCAGGCTTGTCAAACACTGTTTCGGTTTTTCATAGTGAACAGCCTGTTCATACGTGGATTACTGGAGGACTGAGACAGAGATGCCAGACAGATGGTGATAACAGACATATCCTGGACTTTTTTCTGGGTCTGTTAAGTTCCCTTACTGCCTTTAAAGAATTAGAGAACCAAGAGTCCTGTGTATCAGCAGCAGCTCTCTCTTGCAGGGGAGACTAATTACTCTTCTTGATTCAAACCCAAAAGAAGATACTGACCAGACTGTGGTACAACTACAATATGTTACATTTTTATTCTGTTGTCAAAACAGCAGCAACCAGTGTTTCATCAGGATGCCACCTACTGTGCCTTCAAATGGCTTCATTTTGACCTAAAAAGGGCAGATTTTTAGGAAAACTGTGGTCATAACATATCTCAGGAAACTTCCTCAGTCATTATTTGAAAATTAGGTACCCAGCTGCAGAATAAAACAGTACAGTCGAAGGTCCAACTGCTGTTTTAAATCCTTCTCCATGCCATCAGGAAAGAGAACTACTGAATCCTGGTTATAAAAAACCTCTTAAAACCAAAAAATGTCCATGTTTTTAACATTAGAAAATCCCACAAGGTTTGCTAAAACATCCAAAGTCTTGGAAAAAAGACAAAGAACATGACTTCAGTGTCCACAATGGTAGCTATGGCCCTGCACAGAAACATTCAACTGTAAGACTGAAGACTTATTTTTGAGACAAAAGCATGTTATATAACAATAACTTGCACTTACTTTTACTGAGAATAATGATTTTCTAGGACTCCCCTGCACTAAATCCAGATTGATTGGGGATGGATGTGCAGCCATCTAGACAGTGTTTCACAGATATAGTCCAACTGCGTCTCATTGTGCCACAGAAGTAATACCATTTGGTGGATGCTTTCATCCAAAGCACCTTGTTGTTTGATGAGCTCTTACATTTTAACTCTGGGAAACAAATAACCGCCCCTGGTGGGCTAGCCCACATTGTCGATCAGACATTTGGCAAGAAATCAAGGTGAGAAAAAACATCAACCGAGTGTCTGCCTTTTAAAGCTGTGCTGTTCTCACTTGTCATTAGTGCTGGAAATTCTGGATATGATCCTGGGAATTCTGGGCTCACTTAAGTCTCTCTGAAGCCTGAAGCCCTGAGCCTGGAGCAAACATAGGAGAACACATGATTTAAGCCTGCCTGAATCCATTTCTTTATTCACTGTCTCATTACTGGATGTTTGCGACACAGAATGCCTCTTTTACTCCACGAGTGAAACTCTCCAATGCATTGTAAACAACATACAAAATTGTGCAAGGCACATTTAATAAATGTGGCGGTAGTCTTTTTCTTATAGTTTTTCATATAATTCCTTAATTTGCCAAAAGATAAAATTGACTCAAAGCGTGAGACCAGTCTATATTTACACCACTGATATATTTGTGTTTTTGTATTGTGTGAAGTTAAAGGAAAGCAGGAGTGTCTTTTCCCCTCAATGGGATTTTCAGTTGAGTGCTCTAGCCTATTTTATTCTGGCAACATAAACAGTATGTGTCGGAGGAACAAGATGAAAGGAGATGAGTACGTGTGTGAAAGCATTACATCTGGCTCGCTTTCCTCCTCTTTTCTCAGGAATCAGCCATCAGCCGTCGGAAATAATTTAATGCCGTGGTCGGTGCCAAATTAAAATGTGACGCCAGCTGGTGCAGACTGACAGACGAGCATTTTGCTGGACATTTTAGATACATTTCTATGAAGTTTTGTTGAAGTTAAGGCACATTAACTTCATCCAGGAGGGAATTTGTTCACACTTTAGCATAGAATCATATCTGATCTGACGAATGACTCATTTGATGGACATCCAATTACCACTTTCATCTCTATGTGAAATAGTTCTTCATCCATTTGTTAAAAGGTATCGTTGTATCTTTTATTCATGTGTATTTCTGTAAAGTCTTGTTTCCACTTCAGCTCTAATTACCAACTAGATACTCTTATCTTTTGTTTCCCATAATATCTGATGTTTCCTCTTTCATACATTTATAATCTTTTTCAGCTCTTTGTAACAATACGGAGCATGAAGAGAACATAGAAAATAACATGGCATAAACAGTATAAACACCAAATTAAAGACAATTCCATCTTCAATGTCTCAAACATGTGTCTTTCTGGTCTCAATACAAGAGCTTTCATTTTCTCTAGGTTTTTATGTGTATGCCTGTGTCGATGTTGCATAACACAGATAAGACTAAAAAAATAGCTTGTGTCAGAGTTTCAGGCTCCAGCGGAGGCTTTGGTGTCTGTTTATTTGTGTGATAAAATCACAAGCACATCAGGGGAAATGAAAGCCTTACAGCCTTGACAAAATGATCTGTTGGTTTGATATGTCCAGTGGGCCTCACAAGATCCACATGACACCCACATACTTAAAGGCTGCAGCAGCTAAGCTAGAAGATACACTGGCTTTCAGGTTGACTTACAAATCTGCCAGTATTCATGGTTGGCACCATCGACAAAGTCAAGAGGAGAACTGGCTGTAAGCAAATCATGTCTTTTTATATTACACCGGAGAGATACCAGAAAAAGACTGTTGAATGCAGTTCAGCTCAGTCATGTAAGCAGTAAAAGGCAATGGCCTGAAAGTAAAGTAGATTGCTTCCAACTCTGGGTCACTGAAACACTTTAGACTGTATTGTTTTTAGCATTTGCCACTTTGGTCTTTAAGGTCGCTGATTTAAAGTTGTGTTCAGACAGACGGCACTGTGTTAAAAAATGCAGAAAGCAAAAAACTTGCACCAACAATACATTTGATTTAGATGTATTCTAGACTTAGTCTGTATATCTGTGTCAGTCCATTTGGTCCAGTAGTCATAGCAGGGTCCAATAGTGAAAAAGTTCAGTGGTAGGGTGACCTTTTTGTTGTACCTTTACCTGTATCTTTACTTTAATGTCAATTTGATTTGAGGTGTTGTTTTCTGTCAGGTTGAAGTCCAAACATGATGTGAGAGCTCCAGTATTACAGTATGCTCATGGCCTGCTGCTGGTTTATCAGGATACTGGATGTGGTAGCAGATCATGGTTGGAGTTTACCATCCTCTCTGCTCCTCTCGCCCCAGACTTCAGGCTACTGTTTAGTCACGTGAGTGGGCATCTGAGGAGAATTTTCTGTCTTTCGACTGAGACTTTTCATGTTTAACCTTGACTTGAGTGAGTAGCTTATCTACCACCTGTTTGTATTGATTGCACCCTGAAGGCTCTTGCCTCCTTCATGAACTCCTCAACCTCCACTGGGCTTCAAGAGAGTATCTCTTGAAGAACAAGAGGGCTCTGATTTAATATTTCATTTTAGGTTTTTGGAAATATATTAACAGGGTAGTGAAAATCTGTACATTTTACACATGGGTGGATTTTATATTTTATATTACACTGACTTGACCCAAACAACAACAGTAATACAACCAAACAGAGAAAAGGAAATTGCACTAAGATTACAGAAAACAACAACTTATGTCTTCAATTTTGTCCGCATTTTAAATATAGAACTTTTAATATAAAGGCTGTAGCAACCACTGAAGACACTGATGTCATGTCCTCAGCTATGTTCTTCTGTTTCTTTCTGTTTACATTCTACAATTACAGAAATATACATAACACATGTTGTTTTTTTAAGGTTGATGTTTTTAAGACTAAATATCTTTTTTTTTTTTTTTTTTTGCAGTTTTAGGCATAAACTAAACCAGAATAACATACAGTACCTGACTGTGGGGAGATACATTTTGCAGATAATATACTAGAACAGTTAATTAAAAAAACAAAGTAGGAAATGTTGCACTGGGGGAATTCATGACCTCAGTGTTTCTAAAATCCTGGCTACAGCCCTGCATATATAAATGTTTGATTAAAGTCTTCTGTCAGAGCAGTCAGTGATAATTATGTTTGCTGGTTATGTAGTTAAAACATATTGACTTGTATTGTGTTAAAGTGTAATAAAATATTGGCCACATATTGATTACCTGGATCTATTATTATTTATATATAAAGTTCTGTCTCATTCTTCATGATTTCAGAGGAATCTGATATTAACATCCCGTATAATCATTATGCTTTTCACCATGTGGTCTCTTAAAGCCTTCAGGGTCCATCTGTGTTACACTGTACTGCTCAGTTTGGATTGTGTCACCATGAATTAACCAGCACGAATTGAACACAAGGAGGACAATCAACAAACAATAGACAGTTAAAGCTTTTTTTTTTTTTTTCCTCCTCTTCCAATCGCTTCTGCTGGAAAACTGAATTGATCAGCCTCTGAAGACAATGGAGCGGGTGGCTTTGAGCCAGACAGGCTCAGATAAACAGCAGCCAGTTGAGACAAGATGTAACTGAGTTTGAGGCAGGAGGATCCTGCTGAAAAACAGCAGTTGCAGTCAAGCTTCCATAGGTATATATGACCAAAGAGCGCAGTGAAAATATGCAGAATTATAACGGTATTGACTGTGAAGTGAAGATGTGGAGGCCATCTGGGCTCAGTTCATCTGTCATCTTATCATCTGCCTTCAGCTCGCTGGTTCTGCCCTCCACTTGGCAGGGCTTCCCACCGCACAGCTGGCTTTACAATCTCTCTCTCTCTCTGCCTCTCTCTCAATCACTCACACTCTTTTCCGTGTGTGTGGACACTCCAGCATGTGCGTGCGTGTGCATACTTGTATGTGTGCTTGTTTATCTGACTTAGCAGTGTGTGTAAACCTATGATATGTAGATATTTATGACATTATTGTAGTTATTCTATTCCAGTCTACACATATACACAACAATTTGACCCACTAACAAGGCATTAGTACATAATTGTACCAGAAGTGGAGGAATAGCATTCATACGTACATCGATAAACAGCGTGATAGTGTAATTAATCCGGCTAAAAATACAGTATTGACAAACACACACAGCACATTTATTGTAGAAGGCTGTGTGTGTGTTTGTGTGTGTGTGTTTATGAATTGTGAATTTCAAGTCTGGAAAATAAAAAAACTTTTTCACCTTTTGACAAGCACAGTGGTAGATGGATTCCAGTGTTCAGCAAAATGTGTGTGTGTGTGTGTGTGTGTGTTTGCCCGGGGCAGTACTGTGGGGAAGGCTATAATAGGTTTCCATTCCTACATATGTAGTGTAATGCTCCCCGGCAGCAGTAGGAGTGACAGTGTTTGAAGAAGTGTTTCACATTAGAACTCATGTCACACTTGATGCACCTGACTGGCATGTACACACGCACACACACTGCTTAACCTGTGTTTTTAACCTGCCGACATGTTTGTATTATTGATCATGAATGTGATCGTATTCATCTCCGATGTGTTACATTAAAGAAAAGCTGAAGTGAGACTATTGATTTCTCTTTCAGTAGCTTTGCATTCCAGCAGTTTAATCATTGTGGCTAAATAACTAATTAACAAATTATTCTCTGGTGTTTATACCAGGTAAGCTTGAAGTACTAAGAACTGAAAACCACAATTTGTTGACATTTTATCTGTAAACCCTTGTCACCAGCACCTCAGAGGTCTCTGTGCTGCTGATTTGGTTCCATGAGACTTCAAAAGCTCTAATCTGACCTGGCGAAACAAACTGAATTACAGATGTTAACAACCCAGTGTTCAGATATACTGCTCCAAACATGCTACAAGTAAATTTAAGCTTAAAAGCCGGCGTGCAACAACAAATCAGTGTGATGCACATTTCAGTGGATCTGATAATGTATTACTTCTATTTGGATAGACCTGAGAGACTAAAGTGGGGAGTGTTGGATGATGGGAGTGACTCGGTGAGGAGCATAGATCTTTCTTATCCTGAGTTTTGAAGAAAAATATGTATAACATCTGGAGTGTAGTGGGTCAATTTACCACAAATAATTCTCATTTTATTATGAACAAAAGTAAGCACTACTAAAATACATGGCAGGAACCGATGGTATAAATACGTCTCCAGAATAACTTGGAAATTTTAGTGGCTGAACTAACTAGCTAGCTTGGTGAGCTGTTATGTCTGACTAACATGTTCCCAGACAGTGTATTAGTGGTTAGCAGTGGTGGAAGTGGTGAAACAGTGAAACTTGAGTGTTTCTATTTTATGCTACTTTATACCTCTGCTCACCACATTCAGTGGGAATGTTTGTACATTTTATTCCACTGCATTTATTTGAAAAATATTGTTACTTGTTACTTTACAAATGAAATGAATATGACCCATAGTAAAAGGTCTTAAAATTAGCTACATCTTAACGAACTATAACGGTAAAATGCTACAGTACTTAAACATGAATGCCTCAGTAATAATAATACAGTATCAATTCATCTGCATTTTAAGGTGTTTTATTTTAAGTTTTGATATCCATAAGAGGATATTTTTGTGGTTTTAAGTACCAAAAATCATCTCAATATAGTTTTACATCTCTTCTCTGGAGCTCTAGAAAGAACAAGTTGTTTTGTGTCTGTCTCATGACCCTTTCTTCTGATTGGCTGACTGTTTTCTGAGTGACACACACCCAGGCCAACAGGAAGCAGATCGTAGCCTACTGTAGCTATTGTAGGTAAAACTCATCGGGGAGGATTATGGCAATGACAAATTTGCTTCCTGACATCAAACTACTGTACATTGTTTCCTCCGCTGTCTACCCCTCCTCTGTTCCGCTGTGTGTGTGTGTGTGTGTGTGTGGGTTAAGCCCCGCCCCCAGTGAAACACAGACAGCCGATGAGAGGAGAGACACTAGTGCGACCATAAACGACAGCAAAACGCAGTAGAGATTCTCTCACTGAGATGAAATGAAACTAGTGCATATAAATGAGGTAAATAACATCAATAAACATATTTTGTGTCTTTCAGGATACAAACGCTGAGCATATAGCTGTGACATCACAACCTTACGGAAGTCCAAACGACTCATTTAAAGGCACAGTTTCTGATTATGTGCTGTGTGCATTTCTCTGTGAACTGAGTGTTTTGATTAACTTTATGTTGTGACCAGACTTCAGGTAGTTCAGACTGAATGTCATCTGTGTGACTTCAACTGCTGAAGTGTTTCTACAGTCTGTGTTTATATCAGCCAATTTACCTTAATTTATAGACATTAGCTGTAGCAGCTGTAAAAAGTGTAATTTTTTCTCAAGATGAGCAAGACGAGTTACTCTGAACACACTTGTCAGAGTGCTACAGAGCTGAGAACGATGGTAAAGCAGCTACTGGTGGAGTTATCCAAAAACATTTCAGTATGTTTACTCCAAAAACGTTCTATTAAGCCTCCAGACTACACTGACTTGGCAACATACAGTATACAAGAAAAAAGTTATATTATTGACCATGAATACAAGCACATTCATCTCTTTTGAGTTATACTGTATTGTTGGAGTCGGTCTATTGATTTCAGACTTTCATGTCACATACTGAATTTTTGAAATTTGAAGCCAGTGCTCATCCCAGTCATGAATATAATGAACCTGTAAATCAAGTGGAACTTATTCAAAAATCATCTGTATTCAACAGTAACGATGGCACTAACTAAATTTACATTATTATTAGTGCTCCAGTACCACTCCTACTTACCACTCCTACTTTAATCAGTGAGTACCTCCCTTACTAGTGCTAGTACTACTAAAATAATTAGAATGAAAAGACAAATCCATATAACTCCAGGCAGTGTTCTTCACCAGGGTATAGCCCACATGATGAAATATGCACGTAGGACATAATGAAGAAAACACAGGGAGGCAGATAGTGCAAAGATTTTAAAGATTAGAGAGCAGAAATGTTATAAAAATGAATGTACACTGTGGTGGGGTGCATCGGGTGGGTGGCTGTATGTGTGTGTGGTAGCAGAATAACGATTGGCATGTGGGTGAGGTTGTTAGAGCAAGATTTTTTTATTTTTTTTTAAACGTGTGTGTGTGTCTGTATGGATGGTGTGAGGAGTGTGGGTGAGAGAGAGACAGTGTGTGTGTGAATGTGTGTGTTGCTTTCCATGGGGGATATAGCCAGTGGAGCGCTTGCAGCATCTCTAGTCCCAGCGTCCCTGCGGATATGCGCGTGTATGTGTGTGTGTGTGTGTGTGTATATGTGTGTGTGGTGTTCAGTAGATTGGGCTGCAGAGTGAATGGGCTCATTAGCGGTAGCAGAGTAACACATGGCCTGGGGCACACACAGACACACGGCACACTCTCTCTCTCTCTCTCTCTCTTGCGCTGTCTGTCTCTCTCTCTCTCACACACACACACACACACGCAGTCACACTCCAGACTTGCATACTAATGCCCTCAGACTGTGAACACAACGAGCCTCATTTATAAAAGATTTTTATATTCTTATGCTCCAGTCTGGGCTTTACAACGAATTCCAAGCAAAAGATGAACTTATGAAAATTTGATCTTGGTGCCAAAAATCAGCTGTTTACATGAATTCTCTCCAATGTTCTGTGATGTTACAAATGCAACTAACATTTTTCTAATGATTAATTAGGCGACATGTTTCTCTAAGATGCTACAAGAAGACAATAATATATCAAAGTGTGTAGGCCACACATCGTGTAACTGTGCGGAAAACCGGAGACATAATCACCTTCAGAAGTGACAGAGATGAGAAATGTTATTATTAACAGTTCATCTACATTGTCTCCTGCCTGTAAGATTTACTTTTGATTTATATTTTAAAACAAGGGCAGCAAGAGAGGATAATGTCTCGCTCCATAAAAGATGTTGAAGATTAAACCTATCTGCTTAAATCTGGTGTCATATGGACAATAATATGGAGTAAAACGCAAGACTCTTAACAAACAAGCACTAATTTATTTTTTAGAAACGGTTGAACAATCTCTAAAAATCTTTTCTATCATGCCCAAAGCCTGTATTGAGATGAAATCTAATTACAATTGTACTGAGATCTTGCTGTATATGTTCTAGTTAAAGAAGTCGATTCAGATGTTGCAACATTCAGAGTGCTATCCTTCACCGCTTCTCGGGGTTTCTTAATTTTCCAGAAACTGACACTAATACAATCAAAGAAACTCTTCCAGCAGTAGATCCGGCCCCCTGCTGCATGATGATTGACAAGGACAGTCTTCCGCCTCACATTCACTCACTTTGAAATGAGAAAAGCAGAGGAACGTTGCTTCCACTGATCCTGCAACCTCTGAAATACTTTTTTTTTCTTCTCTGTCACTGACCTCCAGATTTTTGTGATTTATTTTAATTTCCTCTAAATAAAGTTGAGCAGCTGGACAACAGCAGTTTCTTAAAAGTTTGCCATCAAATTTGGCGTGGATAATGGCATATTGATTTTAATTTTCAGAAATAATACACTACAGATGTGCCTCTTTTATCTTTCTCTCTGCTTTTGCTGAGGACAGTCAAACTTTAAGAAACAGCAGTTTGTTATTGACCCTGATTTAGACCTTGTGAATCGAACTGCAAACAAAACATAATGAGTGTTGAGGAGTCAGATCCTTTACTTCAGTAAACATACTGATGCCTCAGTTTTAAAATACTGCTTTCACATTTCACTGAAGTAAAAGTCTAGCTGTATCATCAGCAAAATGTACTTCAAGTACTGCATGTACACTGGCCTCTTTCAGAGTATTATTATATATTATATTATTGCTGATGCACTGACATATAGCGTGAGCATAATTGCATTGATTTTTAATCAATTTATTGCTATTAATAGTTCTATTATTTATCATTTTGTGTTTCTACATGTTATTTTAACTTTATATACTATTCTATAACAATGCATCATATTCTATGAAATAATAATGTGCATGTTAAAGTCCCCCTCAACTCAAAACTGTGTTTTTCTTATTATTACCTGACTGTGATGTTTGAGCTTCACTGTGCAGAATGATGTCTGTGCAGTTTGACACTAGAAGGCTGTTTTCACATTCATCAGCAAAAAGTTCCTCTGTGCTCTGAAAATCTGATTTTAAGGCGTGTACGAGCAGGATTTGTGACATCACGACTAGTTTGGAGCCAGCTGTGGTTCAGTATACAACTTACACAAGTGTGATGTGGAAACTTGTAGCCTCCAGCGCACAAACACTGAGAATAGACTTTACAGTGAAGGAGGAGACGTCTTGTGTCCAGCAGTCATATATTTTTGAATTTAATTTTCATAGATTCTGGATTTTTTAATAAGGTAGAAGGAGTAGATGTCATTTTAACAATTTTCAACTAGTTAACTGAACTTTTTTTTGTAGAAAACCTGAATCAGTCACAAATAATTATTCCATAATTTATGGAGTAGATCTTTAAGTATTAATCTGTAATATAACTAATGACTCCAGTTGTCAAATTAATGTAATGGAGCAAAAAGTACAATACTTTTCCCTGAAATGTAGTAGCAGCAGTAGTATAAAGTAGCATAGAATGGAAACACTCAATTAAAAGAACCTTAAGAGCATACTTAAGTACTCTGTTTTTTTCAATTGTGAATTAAAGTCTATACAAAACTATACAAATCTACTTACAGTATGTCCATAAACCAAGATATAAACAATGATTAAGGAAAACAAACAACATTTAGTGCAAAATGTTTGAAATATCTTCAAGCAATATTGAGGAAGAAGTATTTGCTCACTTCCAAGTGAGTTTAATAAAAAGCCAATATTACAGCCAGAGCAGAGCTTTTAATTTCAACGACATTTCAACAGCCTCCTTGATATTCACCCATATGTTCACCATATGCTCTCTGTTTTTGAACTAACCTCAAAATATTATATTTGTGTAAAGCCATAATGAGACTTCAATTAGTAAAAAAAGAGGCTTATGAAAATCTTAGTCAGTGATCTTTACGCATGTATATACAGTGTGATCATGTTTTTATGTTTCATCCTTTGAGCTCGGTGAAGCTCAAGGTGATCAGGCACTGTTTCATTCGGATGTGAAAAGGTTTAACCTCACAATAGTAAGTATGGGGGACATCTGCTGCCTATTTTTAAATGTTACAGAGTTGAATGTTGTGTGTGTGAGTGCAGGCTGGTGACTGAGGTCAAGTGGGCACCTGCCATCACAGATGTTTCAGTGAATTAGAGCCACTACACCAACCAGAAGGCTTAATGGCGACTGTATTTGCAATAACCTTCAAACAAAAAAAAAAAATCTTTGATGTACACAGAAACATTTCAACAGCACACAGTAACTTTAGTCTTTTCACCTTTTCAATTTTAGCTGATTTAGTCCAAAGATTGCACCCTACTGATACGGTAAAATAATACATCTGGATACCAGAGAGTTTGTCACTGGCTCTGGACTTCAACAGTCGCAGTGAGGTCTCTGACCTTTCAACAACAACAACAACAAGAGGAAAAGAGCAGAGAACCATCCAACGCTGACCACAACCGCCTCAAGTGTATGTTTCAGGGCAAAGAACATTTATTTATAGCTTGTCGTTGGGTTGAGATTGAAAGTCACATGCTGTGTTGACTTTATATACTCTGCAAAAGACATATTATCCACCAGGTAATATAGAAGGATGATGCTTTAGCTAATGGTCCTAATGTAGACTTATAACATTTCTCTAAGCCAAAACAACAAGTAACAAACCACATCTTACAAGACAACAGATGACATAAAGCACAAACAGCGTGGCTATTTGTCTTACCTTAGAGCTGTGCCTCTGGCTTTGGGCTTGTCAGACACCTGTCGATACACATACACACAGACACCCCGTGAGTTATGTTAACATATTCACTTTCAATATTGAGTACAGTTTTACTATTGCTTTTTGTAATGTCATTCATTTGTCTGTGACACAAGAGCGTGTGTGAGCGACGTACGATGAGTGTCAGCGGGTGCGCTTCTTGTCTGACATGTTGAGTTGAGGCTGTTTGATAAATTCATGATATGGAAAGAAGATGAAGGACGAAACATGGAACGGCTTTTATTAATCCTCTATAATCAATTTATTATTTCTCTTGACAGGTTAGAGTATTAAGTAATTGATACATTTATTAATAATGTTCATTAAATAACCAATGTGGCAAATGTGGGTAATATTAAAACCTATTCTCTGTCAATACCTAATCATCATATACTAATTATGAAAATATGTAAAAAATGTATAGATTCAGCTGTAAAAACACACAGCAGGATGAGTGTGAAGAACATTAGAACTTGTGAAAAGGTGCTGCATTAATAAATATTCATGCTCTATGTGCACTATTTTCTTCAGCACCATTTTCTACTGTAGACACATATTACTAATTCTGTATGTTCATAAGTTTGCACCATTTTTGGCCAAGAGTGCTGATATGGGATGTGAACACTGAAAAGATCTTTAACTGGGACATTTTTGCACGGACGTCTTTAAATTAGTGATGTGAAATTTTTTATTTTGTATGATTCATTTATTTTTTATTTTTCAAAACAGATTACAGAGTAATATTCATGATTCTCAGGGCAAATTATTCCTCAGAGGAGAAAATGTTTGGCCTGTTGATGTTTCGTACAAACCCAAACTATGAACGTGTTGTCTGATGAAAAACAACTACAGACTACAAAAGATCTCAGGTGTATTACAAGTATCTATATTTAGGATTTAGGTGTACTTGAAGATGAAGTTAATTTCATGTTTTATAACTCATTATATGGTGATTTTAGGGCTACACTTTTTAATAAAACATCCTACATTTCTGATGAGGTCTTCTAAACAAACAAATAATAACAGTAATACACTATATTCTTTATTTATATAACCTTTTCTTAATAAGGTTAGTTAAGTGCTTTACAGGGAAGAAAAACTACATGGAAAATGACAATTTTAACTGTAAATCGATACAACTTGAAGACACTATCTAGTTCTTTCCTCTTAAAAATCCACTCCTCTGACCCTCACTTTTCTTCCCTCTGTCATCTCTCTTCCTCTCTCCCTCCTCTATGAGAGGGACCGGGGTGATTAAAATGACAAAAAACCTCTCTATTTTCTCTTTATCTTCTTCCTTTATCCCCTCCCTCCCTTGTTTCCTCCCTGCCCTCTCTCCTCACCTCAGCCTCTGTTCACTCCTTTTTCTTTCTATTCATACTTTCCCTCCCTTTCAGTAAAAGAATGAGGTGATTAAGTGTTTCAGTGAAGCTTTTCCTCCGCCCCCCCACTCTCCCTTCTTCTCCTCTCATCCTCTTTTCCTCCCTCTGTCAACTATGAGTCAATTTTGTGCATGACTACATCAATTACAATAACAAAACAAAAACAGCAAACTCAATTCTGCAAAAATCATCCATTAATTCATCTTCAAGCACTGAAACGCGACAATTAAAATGAATTACTCCAACAAAAACAAAAAAAAAAATAAAAAAACGCTATCTTTCTGGCCTCTGGCTTGTTGTTTCGCCCTCTCTCTCTATCTCTCTAGGAATAAGGTGATTAACTGGACCAGTGAAGTTTCTGATAGATCGATGAGTAGCTGCAGGCTACAACAACAAACTTCTTTAGATCTTTGGCTTTGGGAGACTTGCGAGGCTCATGGAGAGGATCTATGTGTGAATATATTTAGCTAGCTGGTGGCTTTACTCGGATTTAAATGAAGAACAACCCAAGCAGTATTTATTCACACAATCTCCTCTGGTACAGCGCGGCTGTAACACGGACCATTGTTCCTGACAAAGACGACGAGCTGTTTTACCAAAAGCAAGACAATCTCGATCTTAAAGCATGTGAGACATAAAACGCTCAGTATATGATTTATGTTTATTTGTCAAATCTCCATATCCTCTTCTCTCGTCTTTTCCACTTACTCGTGGGTGCAAGACATCACAGTGTTTCATATCAGGCCTGGCGATACAGTTTTAACAAGGCTTTAAACACCCCCACACCATCTTGAACAGTCACTGAACAATGAATTCTTCGCTTGTCTGTACGGTGTCGCTTTACTTTGCGTGAGAGACTTTATAAAGCATTTCTAACACCTGAACGCCGAGGTTCAAAATCCTCAATTTCTGATGCAATTCTTGCGCACAGCTTGCATTGCTGAAAATGCAGCAGGATTTTTAACTAGTGCAAAAAAATAAAGAGACTCTATATCCCAAATGTTAGCATTTTTCCATCAGCTGCCAGTTGGATTTAACACAACTAGTCCGCAAAAGACTTTTATATTTGACATCTGACGGCACATATCTTTTAGAGCCAAATGATATTTTCATGCAACATTGATTATTTCCTGAATTAGTTGAGCAGTAGGGGAACAGACAAATGAACAAATGTTTTTCTTTCCCTCATGTTTACCAAGATATGAGATTTCTCTGTTTACTCACCTGCCTTTAAGCCCATGCAGTCACTTTCACTCCCTCCATTTACTTGCTAACCCTAAGAACTTATTGATCGAGGCCTTTCCATACCTCGCGCACGCTTGTTTGCTGTAGTTTGTGCTGACCGCCCAGTTTGCTTTGACCATCTGTTACAAGTTATCTCTGTTTCAAGGTCGATTAGTGAGGCACTGCTCACTGCTTGTGTCTCTGGATGCATCCTGCTGCAGAAGATTGTCTACAAGCTTCTGTACTCTGAGCTACAGTATGTCCTGATATGTGAGAGCTAAACCTCAACAATAGTCAAATAAACATGATATTTTAAGATGCATTTACTGCATCATAGCAGCTACCTATCAAAGCTGGTGATTATACAGACAATAAAGCACATGTGAAATAGGAGACATAAGTATAATTATCTCCAAATCCCAGCTTTGAGCTTCTTTAATTAAAGTTGTGCTTCATGCAGTGTTTTGACCATTTTCCTAGTATCCCTGTCTTCTTTGTCTCTGTTCCTTGTCTGTGCACATTTAAACCAACCCAAGCTGTCATTTGAGGTCACACGATAACTACATGCTTCATAAACTAGTGGTAAGAAGTGTTGAAAAGTAAGACTTGCTCACTTTATGAGCTTCTCAGTAGATGCACATTCTTCATGCTTAATGAGATTGTTAGATTTTTTTGAACCCACACTGAGAAAACAGATGCTACTATATGTATTCCTTCTTTATCCATAAATTTGTCTGAAAGGATCAGTCTGGCGATATTTTTTATTTTTCTTACTGTCAACAAATCCCATGAAGAGATCAAAACCATCATTGAATTAATCCTCCTAACATGCAATGTCTGTGTAGTCAAAGCCTGATGTAGATCATTCCCATTGCTGTCTCAAAACTATTAAACACACATCAACGCCTCACTGTTACACTGGGTGACATGTTCCTTAACTACAATGAACATGAGCACTGTAGATTGTTTTGTATTGATCCCACACACACCATCATGCCGCTGTAAATACTCACCAGTGCACCGTTGTATATTGATCTGCAGCCCAAAAAATGCACTGCTGTTTAAGAAACATCTGCTAAACACTACAGTGAAATTACGGTATTTAAACATGTATCACCAGTGTTAACAAGCTTTAAACACCACACCTACACAGAGTGTTGATATGGCAACTAGCTCATTATTTTCATATCCAGAAGACACAGAGAAACATTGACATTCATTTGGAGTCGTGTGTCTGTTGACCTTATAAACAAAAGTCTGATATTCACTCTCCTTTTAGCTCTGTTTTGGTCTCTACCAACTCCTGAGATAAACATCTGGCTCTTTAGCTGCTAAATACTCCAGTATGTTCACCAGCTAGTCGCTAACATTGTCTGTTTGTTGTTTGGTGCCAAACAGGAAGTGTACAGTACGTTCTTTGAAAGTTTTTTTTTGAAAACTGCTTTTGGAAAAAGGTTTGTGAGAGCAGTGAGATTGAACTAAAATATTCAAATTGCGTGTCGCACAAGCAAAACAAGTAACTAAAAGATGCTAAAAACACTCCTTATGCTTCTTCCTTTTGTGACCCCTTTAACATCAAACACAGTCATTTCATCCTTTGTTAATATAAACATATTGATTATAGCAGCTTTAACAGTTTTTCAAAAATGAAACTATACATTTATACATTGTTGATTCTGGTCTTTTCATGGAAGTTGTTGAAAATAAGACACATATAGAACACTGCAGTACCAGCCTCTCGCTTTAAAGCATTACAGCTAAAACAGACCTCCTGTAACAGTGTCTCATGTTTAACGTATTACATATGTCTCACACTGTAAACACCACATATACCGTACTTGTGTGGAAAAGCTGTCTAAATATTTTTGCAGCGAGCCCAGCTGTAGTAGACATGACCGTATTCCCCAGAGTGCTGGACGTTTTTACCAGCTGCAACTGTACTTTTATATAAAGACAAAGCTTTTAAAGCCTGACTTTGCTCTGACCAAGGTGATCTGTCATCACAAGCTTCCAGAGAGAAATGCAGGGAGATAGAGAGACAAAGGAAAGTCCTGCAGTGGTAATTGGGTTGCTGTTTTTCTGTCAGTTTCTAAAGTCATTAGGAACATCTCTCTCTTTCTCTCGCTTCCTCTCCTCTTTTTCCCCCTCTCATCCATCCCTCTTTTCTCTGCTCTTTTCTTTCAATTCCCTCCTCTCCTTCGTCTCTTTGCTCTGTGCCAAAAACATATTCATCATACTCTTCTGCTGCCCTCACAGCGCAGTGCCACAGCATACTAATGACAGTGTGTGTCGGTGTGTGTCTGTTGTGTGTGTGTGTGAGACACTGTCAGCATGTGTTTATATTTATGTGTTTGTTGGCGTAAATGCTTGTGAGCATAAGTCTGCATGACTACACTGTACGTGCTTGTATGTGTGTAATACATGCACGTCTGTGTATTTGATTATGAATGTATGTGTGTGTGTTGTGTTTTACTTCAGGCTATAAAAGCTTGATAATACACCGTGCACTCATTTGCTATAAGCCTGTTAACAGCGTGCACAGAAAAATGCCACTGGATTCATCTCAGCCTCTCTCTCTCCAACTCTCTCCCTCTCTCTCTCTCTTTGTCTCTCGCCTGCTCTTCTCATTTTTCCTTCCATCTCTCCCTCTCTTTATCTTCTCCTCTTGTCTGTGTTGTTATCAGTCTGTCTCGTCTGTCTTTGTCTTTCTCTCTACATTTCTTTCTCCTTCTCTGTCCCACTAACTTATTCACTTGTTTTCCTCTTTCTCGCTTTCTTCTCTGTTCATTTCAATCACTCTACATATCCGTCTGGCACAGTCATCCAAGGAGAACGAGACTGATAATAACACAGAAAGAATGTGTGGTGGAGACTTAAAGGAATAGTTCGACATCTTGGGAAATACTTGTGTTTGCTTTATTTCTATGAAATCTCATGTGTGTGTGTGAAGTATAGAGTTGCGAAGTGAAAGAAGCTCCTTTCAACGGCAGAGATTTTCAACTTTCAAAGCAGGAAAAGCACAGTTGTAAATAATAACATTAACGATGGCTCTGTCCTATCAATTGTCCCAGTAAGTCATGTCAGTGAGTAAGCACGCATGATACCGGAGCCTGGAACTGGCTCACTTAAATGTAATGCAGCCATCATTAATGTTATTATTTCCACCTGTGCTTTTCCTGCTTTGACAAGTCAAACTGTCTGCTGTGGAAAGGGTCTGTTCCAGACACCCATGATTCTGAATGTAAAAATCCCATTCATTTTTCCCATAAACAATGTTAGCTAACTCACAGTTGAAGCACTTCTATGGATTGCATCAACCTGAAACTCTCCTGACTGAACCAGTAAAAACACTAATTTGAGGTTTTAGACAGAGTAATGTGTTCTGTTTCTGTTTCTTCAGCCAACCGACCAGACACCAGACAGTTACCACACAGTTACGCACAGCACGAGTTAATAAGTGGAGTGATAAACTGTTCTGAGACTCTGCTTGAAACCACACATTGTCATTTTTACATTTCTGTCCGTATACCGGTTAAACAAATGAGATACGATGTGAAAATGAGTAAGTTTTAGAGGTGTTATTAGGCATGTTATTGATCTTTGAACAGAGCAGGCTCAAGGCCAGGTTATGCTAGAAAAGTGCTGGTTCGTACAAAGTCTTATCTGACCACATCAGAAGAGAAAAGTATTAATATTTGTTCTGAACAGCCACACTGGAAGGCAGTGTGAAAAGCTGGCCGCCATAGAGGGGAGTAGGATGGAATAATTTTTTTAAATACAAGGATAATAATACTTTCAGAAGGTCTCTCCTGGAAGACATTCACAGCGCTGCGCTCTGTTGTACACACAAAAAGTGAGTAATAATTCTGCATATGAAATCAAGAGCTGGAGAGAGGAGTTGAAACTCTGTGTACTTTCTCACCTCCACACACTTGGCCAATTGTTGTGTGAAGTGGGCGTGAATGTCAGATAGTCGCTTTCAGAAAGTTGCAGACATCGTCGGTTATAGCCCCCATTTCCATGAGAAATAAAACGAAGGGAAATGAAGTAAGACAGACAAAGAAGAAGAATAAATTGTATCCCATTTCAACCTGCCTACTCATGCTAATATTAAGAGTAATCATATATAAACCCTATGATTAAGGAAGCCACTTGCCACAATTCTGAATGCACACTAACTATCTGTAATTATCAGATCTACTTTCAGCATAATTATAATAACTAAAACCACTATAAATGACCTGCCATCATTTATAATTATAATATCTACCATCATGGTAATTATACAATCAGAAGACCAGTTAAAAGGGGGGATGAGAGGAATTGGTACCTTTTCATTAACAGAAAATATCTCATGGACTCTTTGATGAGCACTGATATGAGTCTGCGCAGTGGGGGAGGGGGCAGCAGCACGACCCCCACTGACTGCTTTGAACTCATCTCTGGCATCATTAGTGCATGATGATAGTGATTAGAGGCGAGGGGGCCACCGTGCCAATTTTCATACTAAAAAACAAGGAAAGAAGAGCAGGATAACTGCATCACTCGTATGCCAAGTGACCCAGCGTGACAAACCCGATCTCTTCAGTTAATGGACACTGAAGTGAAGTTGTTGAGACACCCTTTGGATAAAGTCAACAGGATGCATCATCCCTCCAAGGTCTGTCAATATCAGACCTGAGATAGAGCAAGTATGGTCTTTAAAGGGTTGAAATTGTGACTTTAGTTAAAATTATTGGCATTTTTAGCCATAAATTATGGAGTTATTCATGGATAAATCAATTCATTTGTAAAATCTTTTGTTAAATCCAGTTTTTGTTGTTAATTAGATATCAATTCATGGAATGATCTGTGAACATTTTCATGGTAGTCGACCACAGGAGCGTGCCAACAGAGTAATTACAGACATGTACAGTGTTACATTATAATCAATTAATACCTTTATCAGTTTCAAAAAGCTATTATAGCTTGATGAATTTAATTTGTATTTAAGTTATGCATTGTAAAACTAAAAGTGACAAAATAAGAATGAAAAAGATAATTAACTGAGCCAGTTAGAAAATGTATTTCCTCATTCTGCCTTTAAACGATTCATTAATAATTGAGTAATAAAATGAAATTACAAACTTACTTTAAAAACTTTTTGTGGTTCTATTCACTAAGGAGTCTCACATCCCATCTCGTTTTCTGCTTTAACATTAACAGGTTTCATTTTGTGGTTGCTTTACCTGGCAAATTCACTGAAGTGATCTTTTGAATTGAAAAAACAATCTCACCATGAGGTCCATTTAGTAGCTGTTGTGGAGCTTTTGATCATATCACATGATCTTAATCACCTTATCGAGTTAACTCAGATTTTAAGCAAGAAGTCTTTGAACTTCTCAGATAAAATGTGAATTTGAACATCTATAATTCCCTATCTGGACACCTCCATCTACTGAGGATGACCATGTGATATGATCAAACGCTCCAAAACAGATACTAAATGGATCTTGTGGTGAGATTGTTGTCTGGGCTGCTAAGGTCAAGAACCTCATCATGCTCAGAGGTCCGCTTCCCTTACAAGTATAACATGTATAAGAATAATCTGCTCTTTTCAACACCAACAACACTATTTTTTAAAACTCACAACTGGAAGTCCTGTTTTCATTACCTGAAGCTTGTGTGACAGTTGTCATTGGTATACTGAAGGAACGTAAACAGGACAAAAACACTTCTACAGCCCAGCTAAGTTTATAAGGTTAAGTTTATAGAACTCTTTCCAAGTGGGTACAGTCATGTACAATTATTGTGTAAGAAAAGCTAATTTATGGGAATGCATTACAAAGTTTACAATTCAACCTGCTGGTGTAAACTCCCAGCCATTCAAGGCAGTTCCTTGAACTTATGGGTAGTAGGAGAGGTATTTGTGTAGCAATTTATCCTTTTTTAGCCAGAATTTCAAGGTAGTTTTAGGCTACATTCTTAGCCGCTTTTGATATACCTAGTTAGTAACTATAATGATTTGGTAACTTGCTATTTATCACAAAAAAAAGACAGTACTCGCACACTATCTTGTTCCTAATCCTATCATTAGACATGACATGTAGTTGGCATGACAACGACAACAACACGTCCCTGTAAATGACCCTAGAGAGACCAGCTGTGGATGAAATGTTGTCATTGCCATGTGGAATAAAAATACTTTGGAACTAAATAACAGTGAGTGTGTATTTTTTCACCTTTTTGGGCAGGTCACTTGCTATTCTCTCCATACTGTATATTTACCTATTAAACACCTAAATAAAAAGATACTTGAGGGTGGTGAATGCATTAATCAACTGGTGAAATAATAAATGAGAAGAGGGGTGAATTGTGAATGGTTGTTTTCAGAGACATGGATTAAACTGATTTCTGGACTGATGAATGAATCAGGTAATGTCCCATACTGTACACAAACAAGGATTCTGTGCAACGCATTTGAATTAATCATTGAAGGACAGATGGGGGGTAAAAGCCTGAGCGATGGATGATTACACATAGATAAATGAATGGATGGACTGCAGAGGGAGCTCACCTGTTGTTCGGCCTCTTCCTCATCGCTGCTGATCTTCAGGTCATCCTCCAACATTCTGCACAGAGACAAAAGGGACGCGTGTTATTGCAGCCGTGACCTCCCGTCTGCTTGCATTAGGTTGAATGTGGCACGTTGTGATCTGCAATTCTCTTTGAAGAACCTTTCTGGCAAACTGATTAATTACACAGCAAAAGCAGCACCGGCTCATGTTGGGGAATGAGGAAGTGGACAGTGGATGCTAAAAACCTACCAGATGTTCAGCTTTGAGAGCTCAGAGAAGAAAGCCAGATTGTTTTTTCACCTGGAAACTTTCTGTCTGACAACCGCTGACCTACAGCCAAGAATTCCTTGGAAACAAAGAGGACGTGCTCAGCCGAGATCGGTCCCTCAGTCAGGATTGTACATGGATATTTTGGGGGTCTTCCAATTAGAAAAATGACCTGCTTGTTGCTCCATTTGCTCTATTAGTTGTGTTCGGTTTGTTCTCCCAATGCGAGAGACAGAATTCCAACATATAGACATATGCAGGCTATGAGAAAACAAAGAAATCTCTCAAGCCACATTCAATGATGTTTGAGTGCAAATGTACCTGTACTTGTGTGAGCTTGCATAACCAGATATACAAGACACAGTCAATAACATGACCTGTCTCATAGCATCCCCTGCTCCTAACCACACAAATTATTCAGTATTTATGTGCTATGCATTGGCAAGTTCCCGTGTTTTATTGCTTCATATAAACCCTCCACACAAACTACTGTTATTTTAAGCTGGCACTGCTATTGTTATGACAGGAGAATCCCCTAAAGGGATTTTTACTGCCTCACGAACCACTCTTGTCAGTGCTTGCACCGCTAAAAAACACTCCCCAGTGTTGTGGTGTTTTCAGATGGGACCGTGCGAGTCGTGAATAACTGAAGCACAATAAGGAAAGCTTTGCAGATAAGGGCACAGTGCGGCACGCGGCGATGATAGATATGTTTGAATGAATGAATAATGGATTCATATTTTATTTCATAAGAAGGGACAGATGGAGTAAGGGAGATAGTGAGCGAGATGGAGGTGATAATGACGCGGGAGAGAAGGGGGAATGACAGTGGAGGAGATGGAGACTGAATAGAGAGACAGAGAGAGGAAAGGGAGGCGAAATGTAAGAGAGAATAAGCATCTATGAGGACAAACGCAGTCGGATATAAATGAGTTATGTACTAAAACGTCCATGACATGCAGAGCTTAGAAAGCAGGCCGTCACATTTCTACAAGGTGCAGATGCTCTTAAATTGCCTTTATAAAATGGGATCTTTTTTATTTCTGCTTGTAAAGCAGAGCTCCATTACTTGCAGAAGTTTGTTTGAGAGGATGTTAATATTTTTTAAAAGCCAAATCAAAGCTAAGCTCAGCTAATGACTTATTACTCCACTGTAGAGAATTTTAGATGCACACAAACTCATACATAAATCTGTCTCTCAGTTGGCTAGCTTTCATGACAAACTCATGCTGAACAACTTTCCTGCCAGTGTGTGTGTATCCTTGTCCACAATCAAGACTCATTTAAATCTGCTTAGAGTTTAATTGTGCCCATTCCCGCATTCTTTCCTGATGTGCTTAACATGCTCTAAAGTATCCTCATTTTTCATCTTCAGGGTTAAGCACTCACTGCACTTTCTATTGAAGACATACGAGTTTCTGTAGGTGGTCATAGCGTCTATCACTGCTCATGCAAACTGCCCAGCTCCTTCTCTGCTTATTCCAAACAATACTTCGCCTTGCTGTGTACAACAGAGTGTTTCTGAGAATACAGGCACCACACAAATGCAAATGCTTAAAGGAACTGGATAGAGGTTGGATGCTACTACTGCTACTCACTGGCTATTCTCACTCACGCTATGCTTTATTATCATCACGGATGAAGATGATTTTTATATTGTAAAAAAGAAAAAATTATCCTTAGTTACACCTGAATGAATGACAATATGAAAATGTACATAGTCCATCAGATGTGTTAATTGAGTAATTGATTCACTGATTTATGTAATTAACTTAAAGATGCCTGATTTTAAAGCTGCTGTTTTGTGTATGGATTATATGGCATGGTGTGATGTGAAAGATACCACTTGTAGTGACAAACCTACAAATAATTATCATCCAACGCTGCAGTTCTTCTTAGCACTACACAGCGTTTTAGCATTTTTCAGCTCATTGTTTCGGTTTTACAGCCCCCAATTTTACCATTTCGTTTAGTCTCGCTGCTCTCATCAACCTCATCTCAAAACAATTGTAAATAGGCAACTGTTTGCTAACATATTCACCATATCAACTTTTCAAGTCAATCATGAGTTTACAGCTTGTTGTGCTGTCCCTGTGGCCAAAAAATGGGGTTAGTAATACAATACAAAACAGTACTTTGACTTCCAATCCACAGTTTTCTTTTGAACTGTTATCTCTTCCTTGGTACAGTCACAAGTCATTAGAGTTGGCTTCAGTATATGCTTTAAAAGTATTTCTTACACAACACAGGGAACTTAACCCATAACCCTGGCAGTTTTAGTCTATTGCTTTATCTTTAGTGTTAAACCAGGCCCTGTTTCTAAAGTGTTTCTACACAGTGTGATAATATCTGCAGCTACAGTCTGACCAACATGTGAACTAAGTCCAGTGCTACTATTGAGACACCTCAGTGATAATAAAAGGAAGAACTCAGGAGTTCTCTGGGTTTCTGCTCCTACAAGCAGGTCAGACAAACACACTGCAGAGTGAGCACACTCAAAAGCTGGCTTCACTGGAAGATAATACTTACTCACTTCTTCCGCTCTGTTACATACATGCTGTTGTCTGAACATCATGCGATTGGATTAGAGCATAATGAATCTCCTCAAGCAGGAAGGTACAGTGCAGTATGCTCTCTATTCTCTAAATTTAAATGCCACAAATTCTCACTTTTCTTCCTAATGCACCATTACAGAGTCTATCTGAGAGGGATTACTGTTGGATGAGTTTTCTGTAATGCTCTGACATTGTAAACATTCAGCAAAGAATATAGCAATTAGCCTCAACAGCACAATTACTCTTGAATAAGACGAGGTAGTCCTATTCATTATCCTGAGTATTTTACGCCGTTGAGCATCACAGTAAAAAAGAATAGGCTAATAGCTGCAGTAAACCAGGCGTTGTTTTTAACCAATAACAATTATTTCACCCCAATAAAAAAAGCAGCGTTTATGCTTGAATACAAGATGGGAAAAATTACACCTCAGGGCATACAATAGTAATCAAAAGAAATAGGCTTATCGGCTTTGGAAGCAAAATACTGTAATAAGCCACTACAGCTCCAGCAGACATCATCCTAATGGAGATATAATTAACTATTTAACTACATACCCAAAGGAAGAGTTTACATGCTGACCTGGAACTTTAATTCAACCATCAAGCTGAATTACTGCTAACTAAAGATTGCCTTGACTTTTTCTTAACTTGCAGGATTTTTGCATCATCTTTTGGTCAAGTCTTTCATTTTCAAAAGCTTGTTTTTGACACCGTGCTTGCCACATTTTCTTCCCTTGTTTTAATTAGCTTTCATCAAATGTATAAATAATGCTGGTAACACAGGAGGTGTCACATTGAACACATTTTTAAGAGACAATATGAACAGAGCAGAAATGCTCTTCTCCAAATGCAGAAAGAAATGCACTTGAGAAATCCTGAAATCCTATAACGTTAATTCAAAATGCATAACTGACAGTTCACTAAACCCTGCCAACCTAAGCAGCTGCTAGTAGGCCTGTCAAACTTTCCATTCTTGCACAACATGTATGAAGTTGACAGTGGTGGATTTACCAATCAAAGTTTTTAATAATCTTTGAAACAAAGGGTCCTTGACTCAGATAGAGGGAGATAAAAAACAGGGTTCTTGTTTCAGACAATTTTGCAGGCTGAAAAGACAAATTTTATCAGTTGTACCTAGCTAGCTAATAAGCTAAAGAGCTAGTTAGCTAAAAAGTTAACATTACTGCCTCCTGCTGACTTTGCAATGTTTCCTGCTGACTCAGTCCAAAATGACAAACTTGTAAAAGGTTCTTAAATATGTACTTGAGAGCTACATACATGATATTGTGCTTATAGACTGAAGCTAGCTGCATATATACATATAGAAGACATGGAGATAAAGAAACAGGCTTCTTGTATTGCAGTATACAGCTAGTTAGTTATATGTATGAAAAGGAGAAATGTAAGATCATTGTTTATTGATGTACATTACTACTGTAGGTGGTAAGCTAGGTAGCAGGACATGCTAAGGTTTGCACTCACATTAGAGCAGATAAATACATAGTTTAATCCATCCCTTACACTATTGCTCTTGTGTTTTTGATTTTAGAAAGGCCGAAGAAAAGACACCACCCTCCAAACTATATCCAAACAATAGAGTATCTCTCTTACTACAGCCCCATGAACGCCGCTCCAACATGTGGACAAATCCAAAGTTTGACAGGCTCGCCATGCTTAGTTACAGTTGCAGAGCTATGATTGGACAGTTGCTGTTTGGTGGAGAGGTTTAGCAAACGGTCAATTTGTAAAACAAAATCATTAGGCTTGTTATGGTCAAACACAGAATAAGTCAGTGTTGCGAGGTGCATTCACAAGCCAAGATTTCTGCCTTTCCAATCTCCCCGTGCCATGAATCCTGCTGTACAGCTCTGTGAGTGAAGTGGAGTGGGCTGCAGCCAGAGATGTTGCAATACGCTCCTGGCTCACGTTAAATTAATGTAGCTGCACTTTCCCGCTCTGATCCACACAATCTTTTTTCCTCCTACCAGCAGTGAATTTCATCCAAGAGTCAAGCTTAATTTTACCTTGAGGCTAACGCAGCAGCAGCAGCCGGTCAGAGATTCTCTG
The DNA here is from genome assembly GCF_963924715.1 of Thunnus thynnus. NCBI lineage: Eukaryota > Metazoa > Chordata > Actinopteri > Scombriformes > Scombridae > Thunnus > Thunnus thynnus. Next base: position 8,123,007 of record NC_089525.1, on the reverse strand, counting down.
TTTGTGTGTGTGTGTGTGTGTATATGTGTGTGTGTGTGTGTGTGTGTCAGAGAGACAGAGATACTCACGACTTCTGCGGTGCAGTTGGTGGTTTAGCAGCAGGCTTGTTAGCTGACACAGTACATCGCTCTGCAACACAACAGAGGACATTTAAACATGACTGTTTTGAATGTGTGTGTATGTGTGTTGATTAGTGTTTGACAAGGAGCCAGACTCATATCACTGTAGATGCTTATTACTATCGTCACACTCGAAAACATGTCACTCCTCTCTAGTGCTATTAAATTAGTGTGTGTGTGCTTGCTTTGCTTTGGTATCAGGATTTTGGATAAAAAAACAAAGCAAATTTCAGTTTACAATAAAATTCAAAGTGAAATGTACTGCCTGACTATAACATGAGGTGACGATTTTGTTTCCAAGACAAATATACAGATATTCAAATATTTTTTCCCTCCACTTCAGAACAGAACACTTTTCAGTCTGTTATATTATTCTGGTTCTTCTTTTAAAGCCAGAGAGAAAAACCTGCCAGCGGGGAAATATTTGAGCTTTATATACATCACAAACATCTCACAACACTACAAGATGATGATCAACAGTAGAGCAACATCTTCAGAGGAGGTTTTGATGATCTGACAGTAACACTGGTAGTCACAAATATGTACTGAATGCTCTATATATAGGGAGATACGATGACATATACCATGAGAGGATAGAAATTTGTCAACCTTTAGATATAGAGAGTGTGTGTAATCCTGTACATACTGCAAATAAGCATTTTTGCATCTGTGTAGTGAATTATCTTAATTTGCCAGGTATTTAAAGGGGCACTTCATGAACTTTACACATGAAGATCAGTTTACTGTCAATGGGGAGAAATACTCAACCTGTGAAAACAGTCGTATTATGTCTTCAGTGGCTCTGAACGAGCTTTGTCATGTCTGAGAAAATGACCCTGATGATGTCATCTGTGGTTATTTGGATTTATAACAGAAAGCGTATGTTATAAATCTGGGCTGAGTGGCTTTTTACCAACCAAGGAGGGTCTAACAGTTAGAAGTTATGGATTCAAACACTAGATGACTCAAGAGTGAAACGTCGCCCAGCGGTGCAATCTGGAAAATTGAGAAAAGTTCAACTTTATGGAGATGTCCTCTGGCACACCGGAGTGTCAATCTGAAGACAATCAATCACGCTCATTTTGATTCACTGAGGTAATGGAAGCACATGGTTCTCTACTCCAACTCAACTACATAAAAGTACTTAGTCCAAAATTGAATCAGTAAAACAATGCATTGAAACACAGCTCAGTAAAGTGACTACTTTGCTGTGTGCTGGTACAGTGGCAACGTGAGACAAAAAACCCCCCAAAAAACTGCCCAGTTGGAGATGACTATGTAAATTACATGTTCAATGCTAAACCTGCCTGCTTGTTTAAGCTTGTGTGAACAGGGGGTAACATTCTTGATATATTGGCCTCTGCTACATTTGACCATTTTTCACAAATCTCCAAACTTTATGTAAGTGCAATACCAACTATAAAAACCATAGTTTGTTAAATGATGTAATCAGACTGCGCCAAAGGCTTAATTTGATCAACACAGGTGTGTGCATGGGTCCATTTGGTATTGAAAATAAAGAAAGGAAAAGGAAAAGGACATGTTATTAAACTACTGACTGCAGGTTAATTTTGTTCTGATACTGATACTGATACTGATGCGGCCATTTGTATCGAATAGACTGCACACAAACCATTCCAAGCCTTTTTGAGCATTCATTAGTATTTCGCCAGTTGTAGAACATGTGGTTTTTTTGTGCCAAGTAGGTAGATGTAACTAACGAGACAGCATGTTGTAAAGTTTGTTCCAATGTGTTGTTTGGACTTAACTGTTTCTCATTGAATTTTCAGAAAATCTACTATGTCATGATAAATATATTGATATTGTTGTGTAAAATCACATGTACTATGATGGAAGACTTTATCCATATCGACAGCTTCTGATAAACGGTCTGTACTCCACTCACGTCTTCAGTGTGAGCTTGGTAATACATGATCTAAATGTGCAATTGTCCACAAATTCTTGTTGTTTTTGATAATCAAAAACATGGAGTCCACAATCAATCGGACCAACAGCTGCGTGTGTAAAATCATGTTTGTGTGATTACTTGCTCAGATGAACACAAAGATAAAAGCAGAGGTTTTCTGACTATTTGTTCATTTGAAATTCATTTGAAATTCATTTGAACATCAGCTGCTTTCTTGTGGGTGGTACTGCCTTTCTGGCCTCACCAGTGTTAATTACCCGAGAGCTTGCATGTGAGTGTTGATGCTGGGAAACTTACTCTGGGTGTTGTAGCCTGAGGTCACATGCTGTGGCTCCTAGAGAGAGAGAGAGGGGGAGAGAGAAAGCGAGAGCGAGATGTGTTGAATGAATAAACCAACAGATGTCATTATTGATTTCACAGCAGTACAACGATGCCATTACACAGAATTCAGATCTTCTCATCTCCCCGCGTAGACGCTCCACCTCATTCTTAAAACTCACTGGCAGGATTAGTGTGAAGCTGGGGGCTGAAAGCACCGCAGCACTCTTTCCTAATTCATTAACTAGCGGGTCAGATTCACTGCCTGTGTGTTTACATTACTTTTTCATTTGACACACCACCAATAAGGTGTTTTGCATATTAAAGTTGATTTATGAAAGTACTCCGCAGCGTAAAAAATACCACCTGCTGTTTCAATCAGAATATTACTACAATTTCTAAGATAAATGTTGAATATAACATTTATGTGACACACATTCTCACATTACAAGGTGTCATAAAGCATTTTTTGTCGGAGCAGATGAAACTTTTCCACCATCTCTCTACTAAACCGGCAGTTCTTGAGTCCCTGCTTTTATTACAGTTGCTTACTGTATCATGCCGATGAACTTCACTTTTCAGAGATCACGTGTCCATCAAACCGAATGGCTGGTAATACAATGTCATTGCCATGAATTTATCTTGATGAAGTTTGACTTTCTGTAAGTGACATTCTTTCTTTGTGTGTTTAGCCATGGTTGTTCGTGTTCATGATTAATACCTACTTACTCTTCTGTTTGCTGGGAAATCATTTGTTGCATGCCATGGGTCTTTTCTCAGGAAGCATACCAAGTGTTTAATACAGAAAATGGAAACACACGCTTTCATGAACTCGAAGTAGGTTGATAATGTTTTTTTGTAATGATACAGAGGAGGCAAACAAACATTGGTACAACTTTGTGTGGGCCTAGTCACACGAGCATTTACAATGGTGAAATATTGCCTCAAAAACAATTTGTTCCAATGCAATCACAGCTATCAGTGGATTTGTATAAATAAATCTAAGCAAATGTTTTGCTTTAATTTTGGTAAACTTTGGCGTGCGTATTTGCTGTTGACCAATAGCAATCCATCTTGACAGTACTGACCTTTGAGAGAACACCGGAGTTCAAACTGGAGGAAGCCACCATAGTTTATTAGCTGTGTTACACCAGTCACCTTTATTTAACCCTCCTCTGTCAGCTCCACAAAAGAGTAATGACAATTATTCCACAGGAGTCAATGGTACAGCTACCTTTTTTGAATATACTGTGAACATATGGTCCTGCTAGCTAACTGTCAGTTAGCAAACTTGTTAGCTTGGGGAGTTTTTTTTCTCTCATTAATAAAACTTATTATTGAATGAAATGAGGTATAAAATGCCACAAATGAATGAACAAAATGCCAGAGAGGAGTAAATGATGCACTACAAAGAAAATATAAAAATGCCTGGAGAGCATGACTAACTAGCGCTAGCATGTTCACGTTGGTTAGCATGTTTGTTGTTAGCTCAACAGCTAGTTCATCAACAGCCTAGCATATTTTGTGAAGGATGGATGAATTTCACTGTGCCACTTTCTGGTCTGCCTTATAAAAGGTTTGTTTTTAAGTTGTAACTAATGCTTTATTAATGATCAGTAAATCATTTTCACTGGCTTTACTTGCATTTGCTTTATAGATCACTTAAACCATTCATTAGAACAATGTTTGCATTGCCAGATTATGAGAAATCCCTCTGGCTGTTGAATCATTAATAGTAAAGTCATTAACAAGTGTATACATTTGTAATAAACCATCAGATCTGCAGTTATTAATGTTAATAAGTCATTAATAATAAGAGAAATGTGTTCCTTACTATGCAATGTGTAGTTTTTACAATACAATTTAAATAGTTAAATGTTAATAAGTTATTAATAAATGGATTATGGAGCAGTCTATAGTACCTAAAGAACCAAAAAGACAAAAATCTACACAAAAAGTGTCCTGATGGAAAAGAGGAGATTTTTCACAACTTAGCACCCAAAAGTTTTTCTTAATAATGTCTTATAACTGATCTATAAGGAATTAGTAAATTCATTATTAATCATTAATAAAGTCATTATTTAAAACTTTAAAGCATTTATAAAATGTGCCTAGATAGAAAGTGGTACCCAATCATTTAGTTTTGGGTACTAAAGTTAAAGGTTGTTAGTCTTGGTTCCCAATGATGGTACAAATGATGGTACAAATGATGGTACAAATGATGAGTACAGCTGCTGACAAAAAGTGTCTTTCTTCAACAGGATGTCCACCTCCACACAGCTCTGGACAATCATTAGTGGAGTGAATTAAACATGCAATACTTAATTAAAATTGTAATTTCATTTGCTGTCACTTGCGCCACTGAGCAGAATAAAGCAGCAGTAATCTGATTCTATCACAGCTGCAGTGAATTTATGAATCAGATCTAATTAGCAGACTCAAGATTTCCAGTGACAGAAAGCAGTCACTACCAATAAGTGTAGGAGTTTAAGTGACGGTTTCTGAACTGTGTCACATCTTTTTCTACCACTCACTGACTCTTGCACAAATAGATGAAAAGGATAGATCACTACTAGAGAACATGATGACAACATTTAAGACAGCATGTACTTTACCAGACGTGTAATCAAAAATACATTTGCTCCATTGAGCCTTAATGTGACTGGATTCTCAGCTGTTACTTTGGTGAAGTAAAGGTGAGAAAAATTAGCCATACTAACCTTGTTTGGGATGGGGAACTTGGTCTGATCAGCCTTTCCAGGAGTGTGTATGGCTGTGAGAGGAGGAGGCCAGGAATGGGTCATCTCCTAAATACACACACACATATGACAATAATACAAATAATTAATAATACATTCATATTCACGTCACAGTTTTGGCATGAGCCCAAGCTAAAAAAGTGTATAGCTCACAATCTGTGCAAGTTTGTCCTCATGTTGAAACTACCTAGTGAATAACAATGATGACTTAAGTTGAGCAAATTTGAGAAAAGAGATTGCTTATACAACAACTTTGATGCAGAGGACTGGAGTCAGCATTCAATCAAGGTTGTGCTGAACCGTCCCCATCAGACTGGACTTTAAAATAACTTATAGTATACACTGAGAGGTGCACTGGGAGTTGGTGGCACACCAGGGATCAGTGAACTAAGCGTGAACTAAGTGCAGAGTTGTTGAATTACCATAATAAAAGCTGACTCCAGTTGGTTGCATTAGAGCTAAGCGGCGGTACAGCAGCAACATCCCGTTTCAATTATTCTAATCACACAGTCTTCTCAGTTGAATTCCAGTCTCAATATGTAGGAGCTTCAATTAGTTAACAAGATAAACATGTGGTGTTTGTGTGTGTGTTCCACAGCTATATAATCTATGAGGTATTGGCTGTTTGTACTGCACATTCTGAAAAATCTGCTCACAAAGCAAAGTGAGGCCACCAGCTAATTGCTCATACAAACACATACTCAGTTTTTTCTGTCACACGCAAACACACACACACACACACACACACACACACACACACACATTGTCCTAGGTCACTTTTGGAGACATTACATAGACTTGCATTCATTTCCTGGAGACTTGCCCTAACCCTAACCATAACCCTAACCCTAACCATAACCACTGACCCAAAAATCAGCTTTTTCCCAAATGGGGACACAGCTTTTATCCCCAATTGGACAAGCTGTCCCCAATTAACAGGTCTTTAGTCTGAAATTTGTCCCCAAAGGTAGCCTATGACAGACCCACACACACACACAAACTCCAACACCCTTGGTCACTGTCTTCACTATAGTCAAGTCAAATTCTTTGTCATTGTTACTAAAATTCTGATATCTTATTTACCTACAACAAAATTCCAACAAACAGCAATATTAGCAGGCTCGGGGAGTAACGGAATACATGGAATGACGTTACATAATTAGGATACCGAAAAAGGTAACTGTATTTCGTTAAAGTTACAGAAAAAAAAGAGAGATTACGGGTACATTTAGTGAAAATGGGGATACTACCATGCACTGTAAAAGTCCCAAACGTAAGCACTAATTCACAATGGTGTGAGTAGAGTATGATACCACATGGTGCGTGCAGGTGCACACAGCGGGCACACATACACACACTTCGTACACAGTGAACTTATGTTGGGAGAGTAGGCAGGGACAGTCATTATGCATTGTGGCAGTCCCAAAAATTTGTAAAAATAAGTTAAAAGAGAGCTTGAGTATATGACAGCTTGTACCGCACATAACGGCTCTCCACCGAGATGACTGTGTGCGTGTAACGTGCCCAGAGCTGACAGTGTGTCACTGGTTGCCAGGCATGTTTAATACTAAATGAGTTAGAGAAAACTCAGATGTATCACATAGATAGAACCAAATAAAGGGACACGGTGAAGCCCATGATGCTGATGCACATATGTCTGCCACTGCCATTCCTCTGAGAAGAGCTGTGGAGGAGGACAAAGCTCTTGTAGAGTGGACACGAATACCCGGCAGGGGGTCTTCCCCCGCTGTGACATACAGTATGCCTGTGTGACAGCTTCACACAGCCAGTGGGCCAGTGCTTTCCCTGAGAATGTTCTCTGTAATGCACATCATGTGTTGTGCACTTTCATTGTAGGTCTATAGGCTACTGCCTGAATTGGCTAAATGAAAAGCAAGTTTTTCTTTAAAATACACAGAGGAAACATTTTTGATGCTAAAAATCTTGGTTTCCCTATTTTCTTGTCTAAGGTTACATTGTTCTGTTGTCTTACAGAATACACTTAAGTAAAAGTCATCTTACTGATATTTCTTTCTTTTCTCTTGACTTTATCTGCATATTTGGTATTGAGGTAATCTAAAAGTAACAGAAAGTAATCAAGTTCTGTTACTTTAATATTGTGATACTTGGATTATGTTTTTAACAGGTAATTAGTAACTGTATCAGAATACATTTTTAAAGTACCTGTCCCAACCCTGAATATTAGTCATTAGTGCGTCATTTAATAAATTACACACACACACATACTTTCTCCCTTACACAACTGCCACATAGCAGGTCACCAGGTCAAAGGGCTGGAAAGGTCACTCACATCACAATTTCCCATCATGCGTCTCTTCACCCCCTCTGGAGTGGATGACTCATAGTCATCAGATGACTCATGTTTTGGTGTGTGGGTGAGTGTGTATATGAGCTGTGTAGCTCAACATTGTAGAAGACTCCTGAGTAAGACTCTAGTCTACGTGTGTGTGTTTTCCCTCTCTGCAATGGTAAAGTACTTGCCTTGACGACATACGGTGCGTTGCTAGGCAACACTTCTTTGACATCATCACATCCCTCTTAGAAGAGTTCCTGTGTTTTGACAGACGGCACTCCTGATGGACTGTGTGTATCTGTGTATATATTTAAATATATATGTGTGTTACTACTATCTTTAAGCATTGGGTCTATTTTTGTGGGAGCAGCTTACATCTCTGAGGGGGAAAATTTACTTGTTTGTATAAAAATGTATTCAGAAGTGCTAACTTAAGTGCAGCTGGACTTGGTTTAGGTCCTGTTTACACCTGGCATTAACATGTGTCTCCCTGCTCTATATGTAAATAAACACGTACATCATTTCCGTTTGCGAAGACCAAATTGTTTTTAACCATTTAACCGGCGGGAGGACTGGGGCTCCGCTCTGTCCACTCTGTCCAAAGCTGTGTTCAACTTGTTTGATAACAGGATAAACAAATATGTGTGCCCCTTCACAAAAATCAAATATATATATAACAAATAAAGAGTTATAAGCAGCAATCTACCTGCAGCTGTGTCTCCCCATTGAAAGATGCTGTGCGCTTTTACGCTTGAGGCACAGCAGCGTAACTCCATTGATTATTTAAATCTCCCCACACACAGACAGGATAGGTCAGGATCTGATGTTAATTAATGTTCTGTGTTCTTACACACATCCAATAGATCAGCTGTTACACACACAGTCCAGGTTCATACTGTTTGGAGTAAAGCAGCCGTCCTCCTGATAAATCCTGAGCTCTTCATGTCCAGCAGCACAGCGAAACTAAAAACTGTAGTTATCAACTTCACAGGACAGAGGAAACTATCCAGGGGACACAGAATTAAACGTTTAAATATATTTTTTAGATGGACAAGCGAAGAACAAGTTATTTTCTGGTTTTGGTTTAATTTCTATTCAAATTGCCCATTTGAAGACAAAAACGGGTTAGGGGAACAGGAAAAAACGAAAGAAGTGGATTTGTTTTTTTAAATCACATGCATTTCTTTATCCTGCTATCAAACAAGTTGAACACAGCTTTGGACGGAGGGTTGAGTAGTCGGTCCTTCAGTGTGGCTGAGGACACATTGCGTTCACATTGCTAAAAGAATGTGGCCACATGCAGCCCAGACCAGCCCCCGATATGGTCTGAGCGATCAGAGCTCAATGTGTCCTCAATGTGTCTTGGGTGCGTTCACACCTATACTTAGAGCTGCTGTCCACTTGTGATCGGATCACCCAAGATGTATTTTAATGCCAGGTGTAAACAGGGCCTTAAATTATTGAATTCTTCACGTTGCTCCGCTCATCCAAAAGGTTTCTTCAGTTCTCATTGACTCAAGAGGAGTCCCAGACATTTAGGGGTCATTTACACCTTGGGAGTCTTTTAGGTGACATCTTGGCTGTTAGTCCACCTGGATGTGAGAGTTGTTAAGAGTCACATGAGTCCAGGTGTGAATATGTGTTAAACTGCCTTGTAAGGGATGTCAGGACCACATTGTAAGTGGCTGATAAGAGGTGTTGTACACCACCTCCTCTGTTAAGTGATGGTCGTTCCAGTTTGACATAGGCAGCCTCCTTCACTCTTCTTTCAGGATGTTTTCAAACCAAATAGTTTGTTTGCTCTGGTCCACTACATCGCTTTGCTTATGTTTGGGGTCTGTGGTCTTTAGGGCAGACTGTGTGTTGCTGAGCTTGAAAAACACAAATGCTGTGTTTGTTAAAGATCCTCCTGAGTTTCTCAGATACTCCAGCCATGTATGGAATGACAGTGTTGTTGCATTTGTTCTTTTCATTTCCGCCTGTCATTGTGGTGGCGTAAACAGATCTGGTTGCTGTTTTGATGAAGGCCCAGATGGATGGTCAAATAGCTTCAGAAACTCCCACACGTTTCCAATGTCTGATTGGGAAGGCTGTGTCTGACAATTTCTGGAACTTTCTGTAACCAACAATCTGACATTCACACTCACTTTTCATGCCATGATTGGTCAGGCGTGCAGAGGTGGGAAAGGAGCCAGGGTCTGAACTTCTCTCAAGCTCTCTTTTTTCTTTCTTGACACAACTATTTCTTTAGTTGCAACACTCTGAATACCTTCCCGGAGAGACAGTCTGAAAATGTGCAGCATTATCCCTTGCATGTATCGCGTCTTCCCTCTCTATGATGGTCGCTTTTCACTTCACCTTCGAATGGGGCCGTTTGGAACAATTATAAACACATTTGATTTCAGACGAGGTTGGATAACATGTCATATAAGTATAATGTGGTCCTGAAATCCCTTCCTAGGAAGTCTCACTGCCATTCACACCTGGACGCATGTGACTCTAATGGCTCTCACATGACAGCCAGGTGGACTAAAGACCCACATGTGACATCAGTGACTCCAAAGGTGTTAATGACCCTATGGAGGTTAAATGCTAGGGACTCCCCACCAAACTGAGGAAGCCTTTTGGATGAGAGGCAAAACTCTGATGGAATTGTGACTGAGCCACGGCACAACTGGAATGTGGTGCATCCTGTGGACATCAGGGGTAATGTGGGAAAAAATGGATCTGTGGATCTAACATATCTGAGGTCATTATATATTTAGCTTTTTCTTGGTGCTGCTGTTTTTAGGCATTATTAACAAGGATTGCCATCAGTAAGAGAAAATCTCACAAAATCATTAAATAAAATGTAATGAGATTTGCAAAGACATGACATAGTCTAAGATATTTTCTAAGAGAAGTCTAAAGGCTAAGGAGTAAAGACTTTTACACCTTACAGTAGTTTAAATACTAATTTCTGATTGGCTGGAGGGTGTGTTAAAATACTTAATAAAAGCTCAAATATAGTTACGTTAACAGTTTGTTTTTCAAAATCACTGTGCAAAGTTAATGAAACAGTAGGTAGCCATAACAGCAATAATACAATGACCACGAGTAAACCTTAAACATTTAAAGGTTTGCTTTACTCAAATGACAAAAAACCAAAACCAAGAGAGAAACAAAAATTATTATTTTCTGATTTACCTCTACTATCTATGTAGATAGTTTTGGTTGTCGTGTGTCCAGGCTTTGAGAAAACTGTCTCTTACATTTCTGTTTGACACCCCAGTAAAATGGATGTAAATGGAACTTAATTTGTGATGCTCACAGCATTGAAAAATGACATTTAAAAATTTAAAAGCATTGTATCTTTCCTGTCCTGGTTACTAAGAATAATCCACAGACCTCGATGTAAATTGTCTACAACAAGGCCTGTGATCACCCAGAGTAACTGGGACACTTCAGTGCTGTCTCTGGTGTTGTGTGAAAACCATTCACCTTTACTGTATCAGGCTGCAGGCAGAAGTCTCAAAAGCCCCTTTTAAACATGCAATACAACCCTGAAAATTTCCGGACATTACCCATAGGAGCTGTATGTGTGAACGCAAATGTCCGAAGCAGTTGGACCAGACATTAACCAGACTTTAGCCTGCCAGTGCCCAAAGTCTGTGTAATGTCCGATTGAGCCCATGTATCAATACAGCAGTGGATTCTCCGGAGAATTCACAGCGAGCGAGTGGGCTACAACCACAGACTGTAAAAAATATGGACGTACTGCCGTGACATCACCCATTGGTTTCTGAAGAGCGGTTTTGAAGCTCAAAGTGGGTGGCTCTGGCCACCTTGGCAGTGCCTGACTCAGCCTAACACCCGGCTAATAAACATAAAAAACAAAACTGCCTTCATGATTAGATACCACTAGAGGTAAGTCAGACACTATGTCTTTGAGCTGGTGAGCTGACCCTTTGAACAAAGAATTGTTTTTTGTCTCCTGACCTGTCAAAATGTAGAAAATAATAGACCACACGGAGGCAAAAGGGGAAGGTGTTTCACTGATTTCATCTTTGTATTTATGAATATATTTTTGTAGATTTGGATAATGCTATACATCCCATAGGCTAAAATATAAATGTATATATGGGAGTCAGAGAGATGGCTTCTTTTATCACATCAGAGGGTGGTCCAAACACTGTAAGAAAATTAGACTAGTCTTTTGAAGCTTTGAAGTCAGTTTGAGCAGCTCTCCCTCTGTACACAATATCTCTGATACACACTGTTACCTATAATTGTGAAAACATCCAAAACAACAATGTTTCTGTGACAACCAACTTGTAGCTGTGCCGTCACAGAAAGGGAAAAATGAGCCACAGGCCTCCGCTCCGATTCACCTCACCTCACATTTTGAACGCCCTGATCTTTCCACTTGACACGGCTAAAAACCACAGACTGAATTCAATAGCGCACCAATATTATTGACAAAGGCTTTTCATGCAGCTCACAGCACACTATCTGTCACACAGCCTGTTGGCCAGCATATTGATTTGTGAAAGGGAGAGAGAGAGAGGGGAATGACAGAGGGCAGAGAGGGATGAAGAGAGGAAGACAGACAGAGAAAGAGAGAGATAGCACTGTGAGTGATACAACAAAGGAGAAAGAGGAGATAGAGACAAATACAGCGAAGAAGACAGAGAGTGAGGAAGGAGAGAGATAACTTGACATAAAGCACTCGGAGAAGGTCCTCGTCTTTATAGCGGCAAATCTTCTGACTGGCGAGAAGATTAGTGGGAAAACATTTCTTTTTGACATCACTGTGAAGAAACACAGTAACAAAACAAAAAGACAAGAAAGGAAAAAGAGGGGGAATTGTGGAAAAAATGTGTTGCTTGATGTAATTTTGATGACATGCAGATAGGAAAAGAGTGAGATAGAAAGAGAGAGATGAAAGGAGGGCAGAGGAGAGGAGAACATTGTGGAAAAGATTTCTGCATGATGTCATTCTACAAAAACAAAAACTTGTTTAATCATTGACCAAGCCAACAGATCTCCCTCTTTCTCTCCCTCTGCCTTTCATTCCCTCTGCATCTCTTTTTCTCTCTCCCCTGTCTTTCCTTCCTAAAATCAGACTGTCTCAAAGGTCTTTGTGAGCAAACAGAAAACAGCTGATAATCAGTGCAACGTGTGTGTGTGTGTGTGTACCCATTACCCAAGCAACATACCCGCAGAATCTCTTCAACACAGCTGGAGTCGTTTGGTAGGCTGACCTGAGAAAACAAAGAAGAGACAGAGAGACTTGACTTCAATCCTATTTAAAGCACCATTACATTACATGTGAAGCAGGAACAGAGAGTTATAAGCAATGAAAAAGTGAAACAGACTCATCCACACCACAATCATAATTGACCATTTGTGAAGCCCCATTCCCCGTCTGTCAAGCTTTCCATCCTCGCACGGTACATATGCAGTTTCCAACAATACCCGTGACAGATTCACTCGAAATTCTTAGTAATTTTTTGAAACAATGGGTTCTGATTTCAGACAGAGGTAGACAAAAGCAGATTTTTCATTTCTAGCTGAAGACCATCGATTTATAGCGTGACAACTGTTGCTAGCAAATTTTACCAGCTGTAGCTAGCTAGCTCTTTAAGCTAACGTTAGCTTCATGAGTTGGTTGAAAACTCCTTCTTAGGCTTACTTTTTAAAGTTTCCAAAGAGAGCGTCATAAAAGTCCCTTTTTACGGCACTTTTTAAAGGGTTTTAAAAAAGGAATCGTAGGGTTGCCAACTCTCACACTTCTAGCGTTTGATGCACGCTTTCACCTTCAGTCTCACACTTTCACACTGCCCAAACAATTCTCACGCCAAAACACTGCGACAGCAACAGGAAAATGTATTATGGTCAAAGTCTTTCTGGCATTTGAAAACCGGCTGTTTCATCTGGGTGTTACCATGGAGCTGCATCTTAAATTACTGATTGATGCGTGATATTTATCTCTGTGTTGATTGGACAGTTGCTTAAATTCACAGCCAGGAGCCCAGAAGGTGTTCAAGCAAACCAACCACACTCCAACTAACCTGGTATGAACCAAGGTAAGTGACTAGGACAGCTATAAATCATGGATTATTTAATTAACAATCCCAGAGTGTTTGTTATAAAGACTCGCACTAGATGGGACGCTGTCGTACATTAAGGGCATTGTACCATGCTGCTGCATGCTGTGTGTGTTAATGTGTATGTGTGTGTGTAAGTAAACTTAACGGATTATCCATATATCGTATCAGGTGAGTGCCTGAGGGCACCAGCCAATTGGCTGTGTTGGGAGGCACCAATGTGAAAAAAAAAGAAAAACGTAAATAGTTTTTGTGGTCTGAAAAAGTAGATACAACATTTATAAAGCATTTGATTTAGTTGTTCTCCTTATTCATCCTTATTAATAAGTATATGAATAATAAGAATTTGAAAACAGTTGAAAATAGCCGCTGCGCGTCTTTCAGCACCACAGAGGCGTGGAGAGCAGCGAGGAGAGAGAGAAACGCTGTTTATTTCAGTAATAACAGTAGCACACTTTATTGCTGATAGACAATATCTTCAAATACTATTTTACTAAGTACACCTTCGTATTCCTGAGTGCTACTGTTCAAACATTAGTTTTATTTTCTGTTTTACAAAGACGAGAAAGAAAATCAAGTCTTTTATAAATGTTGTATCTGCTGTTTCTGACCAGGAAAATGAAAAATGTCTCTTTGTTTATGGGTTTTGAAATGAAAATCAAATCAATATTATGTTTTCATTCCTTTAATTTCTGTATCTGAAAACAACAGAACAACAAAACAAACATAATTTCTAATAGACAACGCAATGCGATACATTGTCTCTATGTGCTATTCCTTATACCTTCACATCACCTCACATGGCGCTCTATGATCATTCAGCTGTTGAAATGGTTGCTTGCCTTATTTGGTATATTTGTGTGATGATTTTTTTAGACACTACTCATGTCACTTCCCTGGGAAAGATTGGCGTATCACTTGCATGCAAAATTTGCCTTTGACATATGCACTACATGCAATTTGAAAGTCTAAAGTCATGTTATTTGTACACAGATTGACGAGATCGGGCTGGTAGAAGATATGGAAATACAAGGGAACATTACCCTTGTATTGCAGTGTAGATCTAGTTAATCCGAGTATTGTAATTATGATAAATAAGGGCAGACTGTTATTTGACTGTTAAGTGTTTAGCAAAAGTAACAATATCTTGGGTAATGTTGACCAGATTTGTTGAAGTATAAATTTCCCCAAATCCAATAACAAGTAGATGTAGCCGCTAACTAAACTCTCACAACTTCCTAGAATGGCTTCCTGACAGCGCGTGAATGAGGCTTTTTGTAATGTAACCTGTGAACATACATAACAGCAGGCTACACCTGTAGGTCATAAGCTAGTTAGCCAGGCATCCTAACAATTGTATCTTAAACATACTACGTGATCCATTCCTTACACTTTTCTCATTTGGTTTTGGAAAGGTTAAAAAATAGACACCACCGTCCAAATCTTAGATGCCAAAAACCTCAGTGCAATCACCGTTAGGAGCAGGGGTCAACTCCAAAACATTCATTTAAAGTAGTCTATTTGTTGCTCATGTTGTAAATCTATTTTTACAATTTTTACAAGGAAGAACAAGACGTGCATTTTGGGTGTCTAAGACAATGTAATATAGTAAGAATTATATTTACCCTCCTCCTATATATTTGTGTGATTTAAGAATACTGGTTTGTACATGTGGGCAGGGGAAAGTATTGGAGGAACATTTTGAAAGCTCAGTTTTAAAATTCAAAAAAGCCATAAAATGCCTGTGGTTTGGCCTGTGCTGCGTTAACCGCTGGGCCATTTCAGCTCAACAATTCATGGGACTGACTGGAGTTTCATTTAAAGAGGAAGAAAGAGGCAGTTGGAGTTAAGTCATATGGAACTACTCAGATTGAATTTAACAGTTCAATGGCTGCACACTGCAAATCTGTGTTAACATGCACCCTTGTCAATAAAGTTGTTCTTATTAAACTGATCAAAGTGATCTGGACTGACGTGGCATTACACCAGGTGACTGGCTTGTCGATTCAGAAAGGGGTGGAACTCCAACAAAAAAGGTAAAACATAAAAATACTGCAAAATATCATGGCAAACAATGAAAACTCAACCATTAAACAACAAATTTAAAACACAAGCCAAATAATGAAGTTTCTGGAGCTGCAACTCTTTGTTTTGCCAGTTCAGCCAAAGTGTGTATTGCTGTTCATGCAAACAACAGAGTAGTTCTTCTATTTATTCCAAACAAACCATTACTGCTGCTGCTGGAAACACATGAGTTTGTTAGCTAAAACCTACAAGACACAAGAATAACTATCCATTGCCGGATTATCGCTTCCAAAAAGTAATTGAAAACAAAATAAAGCAGTTCCCTGGGCTAGTTCTTGGCGTGGATCATTCCAACAAACAGGCTCATTAAAGAAGGACAAAGAGATGGAGGAACAGCTGCAGGAAGAGAGAAAGGCTGAAAGACTGAGAGCAATTCACAGTAGAACTCATGTCTGACATATTACAGCACCATAACCTCTGTCACACACCATTACTAATAGCACCAACATGAACAGAGGAACAATTTAGTAACCACGATGAGGAGGATGACATCATCTTCAGCCTTAAAGCACTGACCGTTAAAACAACAAAACAATAAAAGTGATCCGAGCTGGTGTGTGTGTGTGTGTGTGTGTGTGGTAGAATGTGGAGTAAAAACTGCTTGAGCTCACCAACGAGACATGAGTTGTGCTTCCACAATTGCATGTTACTCTACATCAGCATTAGATTAATTGGACGGTGAGTCAACAGGAAACCAGAGTGGGCGAACGAAGACGTGTGCTTTCCAACAAAACAAAGATCTGAGGCTACCTTCACCCTTAGGTTATAACAATATCAAACAGACATGCTACATTTGTATTGTGTAATAGTGAACCAACATGTGGTTCGATATTACTTGATAATGATATTCTTTCATGAACCACATGTTTCATTATTATTATACACTCAATACATGAGGTGTACTTTAATTTAGTATAATTTAAGACAGCTTCTTCAAATTTTAGTCTGATGGTAAATGTCCACAACTTCTCTGTTGTCACTCTGTTAATCCAGTTGAGAGCATGTGTGTTAGAGACAGCTAAACCAGCTGACTTCCCTTTGGGTCCCCACACACATCGATGGCATCAAATAATTTACTGATACAGATCCACCAGACTGCAAATTTTACTGGACCTAATGGATCAAATTCTGACAATACAGAGTCATTTCAGGGTATTCGTGATGCTAAGAAAAAGCTGTTTTATGGCTGTTTTTGTAATGATTGTTTAAGTCTTTTTGGTCAAGTGTTTAACATATGATCCTGCAGTACCGATTGTGGCCACCGCACCAAAATCACCTCACTGTCCAGCACTGCTCCAGGGGGTCAATGTGCACAGGCTACAAGTCTTTGTCAGTTTTTTTTTGAAAATTCCAAAGCCAAATTTTTCCCTCATTTTTCATAAAGTTAAACATTTTCTATTTCGAGTATTCCCTTTTTCTGCATCGTTGGGCTGCTCTACGTCGACTGCTATCCCACAACTCACTCACTTTGCTTCTCGTTGCACCATATTCAGTGGGTCTACAATTTAAGACTTATTTTAATTGTGGCATTTGAATCAAAAATGTTACAATAATATTATGTAATAGTCACACAGTTTGGCAAGAAATCTGTTTTATGGCACAACAACAAATTGTTTTACAGCTTAAAACAGGAAGTCGGCATTGTTCTTCCAGAAGAAAGAAGGAAAGCTTTGAATTTTTCTAATACTTAATATGTGTAGATGGTGGAAAGAAATGAAAGGAGCAATACATCTGATATGTTAATAATCTTTGGGAAAATACAAAGAAAGCTAACTTGATGACAGCCTTACTATGTGTTTTGGGTTCAAACTCCGAAGCGGTAGAACCCAGTTGTTTTTGTTCCGATTCTTATTTTTCTCTGCTAAAAGTGTCTTAAGCTCAGCAACCATAAGTCCAAAACCAACCAAATTTGGTAGGTGGGTTCTTATGACTCCCACCACTGATTATCACCCATGTCAGCCATATGGTGGTGTTTTAACAAATAACTTTACGTTTTGGACTATAACTTTTGAACCATAAGCCTCACAAACAAAATTTTGTTTCTGTTTTTTCCTGGATTCTCTGGGTCCAGGTGAATTTATCCATATAAGACGCGCCCATTTGTGCCTAAACAGATTTTCCACCACTGGGAATTTTGTCCATATCTGTTTTTTTGTTACTCCTCCTACAATTTTTGAGCAATCACCAAATTTAGCATACAGCCTTGAGGGACTGCACAACATTTTCTTTTTTGCTCAGTGTTGGAACAGACGTTACCAAAATCTTTGACAATACACCTGATCAGCAGAATGTTGTGTGATTTTTCAGACCAACATTTTGACTTGTAAGCACTTTAAGTTTTTCTGTATGTTAGTTCTCATCACTACAGGTGTAAAACCCCCTCCTTCCAACCACAATGTGGGTCCATATTTCTGCTTGTTGACTCCACAGGAAGTGAAGACTGCAGAAGCAGCAATTCAAAGACTAACTTTGCTGAAACTTAAGCCAAAATATGAGATATTCGTGTCTTTTTATGTTTGTAATGAATGAAACTCATAAGACTTTTCTTTGTTCAAGCTTATATTAATCTGCTGGCCTTCAGTAAGTTTGTTCCTGATATTTATTCAACTGTTTCACTACTGCGGAACCGGATGAACAGTAAGAGACAATGTTGTTTTTATCTCTGAATTTATTCAGATTCATAACGTAATGTTATTGATAATCTCTCCACATGATAACATTTATAATATGAATCGGTAATAACAACAATGAATAACAACAAATGACTGTAATGCGTTGTCTCCTGTATTTGTGACTGGCAGTAAACCATTGTAGCGTTATTGTCTCTGATGTAGTCAGACTGATGACTGATTCAGATAAACAAAGCCACGCTAGGCTTTGTCAGATAAACAGGAGATACAGTTGTGCACAATGTAACTAAATAAATGATAATGTGACTCAGTAATATTTGAAGTGTGAGTTATAAAAATGACTTGTGTGGGAATTCTCCCTCTTGTTGTTTGAGCTGTCAGAAACCGATCTGGACTCTTTCCAGACTGATACTGACACAAGACAGAAGAGTTAGTTTGTATTTCCTTTTTTGGAATACACATGCACACTTTGATTTCATTAAGTTATTGACCTTTTACATTGAAATGTGTTATTTTCATTTGATTTCTCTCACGAAATAGATTTTTTTCATCAATGAGCTCCCCAATGCATTTAATAAGCGGTAGACACGATAAGATGTTATTTACTATCTGGACATCTTTGTTGAATTTAGAATGTTTTTCCTGCATACATTGTACTGATGAAACACATGTGTGATTGGTCTCACTTCTTCTTTAAACAGAATCAAACTAGCTGAAGTGACTTTGCTCGGCTTTGTGAAGCCTGAAACCCGCTCCTTGCTGCTCGCGGCTATAATTCTGGCCGATTGAGCTGCTTCCTTCTGTTGAGCGCGAAAATGTTTGAACCCGCAAATTGCCGCTTGCGGCTATATTTATAATTGATGTTGTAGCACTTGCTTTGATAGCATCTAAATTACATGGATGCATATCCTGCTAATGCTTACACACAGAAAATTCTAAATTGAAAATTGTATTTTAAAATAAAACAATGTTCTCTAGGTTATCAAGGTATCATCCATTAAACAGTGATATATTCAAATAAAGACACTGCATATGACACTTTCAGTATAATAAAGACACTTTTGTCCCGAACTGACAAGAAGTGGGCAAAATAAGACACTTCCTGTGTCATTATCATCATTGTTTCACACCATAAGGTGCCATATTTGATGGATGTAAAAATGAACATTTAAATGTGATTTCCCGCCTCAGTATAAAACACGGCTGACAGACAAAAATGGAAACACTCATATGATTTCAGGCTCACAGAGTCTGTCTATTTCTGTCTCTATCCATCCGTCTATACATCTGTCTCTCCCTGCCTCACTTTAACCATCCCTGTCCATCACACTTGTGTTTAGTTCACTGGAGCGTGGCGCTGACACTACCAGTGTTTGGTGTTTGTTTCCTATTTGCAGTATGGACCTCTAAACCAGATGGCACACTGTATGTATTATAATAAACATCACATCACTTAGTCATTTAAAAGATAGACGTCTATTCTTAGCGCAGTGACTAGAAACTGGCTTTAATGGATTTTAATGGACATGTGTGTGCATGTGTGAGTGTGTTTCCCTAATTGATCTTATTGTGAGATCACGGTTAATGTCAAGGACTAAGAGATGAAGTGAATATAAAAGAGAAATGAAAGATGAGCGAGAGCCAGAGAGGAAGTCTGCAGGAAGAGAAAGGACAAAATTCAGAGAGAAAATAGATACCAAAGAAAAATGAGAGACAGAGAGAGAGAGAGGGAGGGAGAGAGATTCGGGGGGAAAATATAGCCGAGGCAATTACTGAGGCAGAAATCCTTTCTGTCTGAAATAGCTGCTCAGATAGATAGACGTCTACACACACGAACACACCAATTCTCCCTCTCTCACACACACACACACAACCACCAACCCAAAGGCAGACTCACTCATAGACAGGTACATAAGGATACAAAAGCTTACATTCATATACAGTCACAGCCACCAACAACTAATTTCATTATTGATTTATTTGCTGATTATTTTCTCAATTAACTGTTCGGTCTATAAAATGTCAGAATATAGTAAATAAATGCAACAAATCCTCATAATTGCCATTTTGCTTGAAATGTATTTTTGCACATTTTTCGTTAAATATATTTTCATCATCATCATCATCATCATTTGGAAAAAAAACAATTTAATTCGACCAATACTTTGGTTCACGACTAAATACCTGCAAAACTAATGACATTCCCATCAGCCTCAGCTGTACTTTGTTTTGTGGTCATTAGCAAACGTTAGCATGCAAACATGCTAATCTACAGTGAACATTGTACCTGCTTAACATCAGGGCGTTAGCATGAACTGCTAATAGCAGAATCCTTTGAGTCCTTGGTTTATGAACATTCATGTACAGTGAAGAGCAGACAGCAGCACTGCGACACTGAAGTAAATCTGAATGATTAATCATTTACAATGTAATCTCTGTATTAAATGTTATAACCGTCAACAGACTGGGTGATATTAATGAATGCAACGGTTGAATATATTGATGGAAACATATTCATTTGTCAGTCTCCATAAATAGCTCGGTTTATTCTTTAATTTGGATTGTTTCTCAGTTGAAACACGTACACATATAACATGAATTATGGCCTGACACTCCATTCTGATTGGCTTAAAGGTGCTCATTACATTAATTTGTAATATTAGCGAGGAGCCAGTTTACACTCCACAAGCAGTTACCTATAAAACTGCATAACTAACACATTTAATGTGATTCCACTCAAATGATTTCTTTTTATATTTTTATATGCCTGTGTCTTTTCATGTTTCAAATCCACCAGAGTGTCTTGTTTCTTTTGTACTGGAATTAAAAATCATTAAGAGGTAATTATAGTAATTGGTTTAAGACTGAAGAAACAGGCTCCCCTCTCTCTGTGTGTGTCTGTGCGAGAGAGAAATGAATGACTCAGTGAAAGCATGTGGAATGACAAAATATGAATTAATAAAAAACACCCCAAAAGACATTGTCTATTCATATCTAATAACAGAGAGAGAGAGAGAGAGTCAAATTTGACTTGGAGATTGGCAGACAGAGAAGATGAAGGAGAGAAAAGAGAAACAAAGAGAAATGAAAAGGGATGAGGATTAAAGAAACGGAAAGATTTAAAGACAAAGTCAAACAGAATCAAATCTGGAGCTTGATGAATGTAAACACTTTCTGCAGAGCTGTCCTCCGAGAGCCGTTAACTCATCTTCTCCAATTTCTGTTTTATTTTCAAACTGTTTTCTCAGGATATTCTCTCAGAAGCCGACTAGGAAGAGGCTTAGATTGTCGGCTGAATTACACAAAGTAAGTGAACTTCATCTTTTAACGTGGTCCTCTTCAACACCAGAGAGGCCCAAATGTGCCACAGAGAAAAACTGTTGCTTTGCTGTCATAAAAAATGTCAAAGTCAAATGAAAACTGTCAATCATCCAGTTGGTGTGATTGAAGTTTTGAGTCGTATACGGTTCAGTCTGAGGTCCAACAGGGTTTGGAAAATCTTCAAGGATTTTTTTGTCCACAGGCTTCTCGTTTATTCAGTTTCATCTTCTCCTTTTATCATCCATATTTCAGCTGTTTACAGAGCTGGAGTGACCGCCATCACTGGGATTACCAGCATGCTAGATAGATCACAAGCATTGCCCTCAGAGGAAACTCTGCATGTGTGAGTGTGTGTAAACAGTTGTGTGTGTGTGTGTGTGTGTGTGTGTGTGCGCGGGAGAGAGCATGTCTGTGTGATTCAGTGTGTACACTGATATGTGTGCATGTTTGTGCATGAGTCAGCCTGCCTAATAATCTACAGATTGTTTGTTTCAGACATAAAAAGAGAGAGTATCGCCTCATGTGTTCTCCGACTTAAACTCTTAAAAATTAAAGTGATGTTATATGCATATTTTAATTAACTGCAAAAAAAAAACAAACAGGTTTCACTAAAGTAGTTTTCATCCTATAGCTATCATTGAAGATGAACAGTGGGAAAGTCTATTATGCTGCAGGATTGGTTAGAGACGTTTCTATACATTTAAGATGAACACAGTCATGTTTCTTTATAAAGGAGAAAACAACAAACTTATTGCAGCCACTCCTTAAGCCTGCAGGTGTGAGTGTTTGATATTGAATGATACTGGATTTTTGGAGGTAATACCAATATTGATATTTCAGAGTATAAAAATCTGATAGTGATGTATCAGCTGATATTTGGTTGTAGTGACATACTGAGAAATTAATTCACAATCTGTCCAAAGCGTTGTGTCAAATATAAGGGATATTTTACAATTGAACAATGAAGTTAAAGATCCCCTCAAGACATTTTTTAAGATATATATATATATATATATATATATATATATATATATATATATATAAGAAAACTCTGCTTGGAATAATAATTTGTGTCTGATATGGTTTTTCCACCAAAAAAGTTTAATTATCTTGTTAAAAACTAAAATGACATCTACTGCTTCTCCCTCATTAAAAAGCCCAGAAACCGTGAATATGCAAATACTGTTCATCTAAAAAGTTTTAACTGCTGGACACAAGACACTTCACTGTGAAGTCCACTCTGAGTATATGTTCACTGGAGGCTTCATATTTTCACATCACACCTTGTTAATTTGCATACTGGACTGTGATTGGCTCCAAACTAGATGCGATGTCACAAATGCTCGTAGGTACACGCCTTAAACGTTTCGACGAGCGCAGAGAAACTTCAGCAGATGAGTGTGAAAACAGCCTTCTAGTGTCAAACTCTGCCAAACAAATTATTAAAGATAACTGATGCTGGAATTTCTTTTTGGATATTTCTGGAATATATGAGAATATATCACCAGTAAAATGATGTGTCACGGGTGATAAATGTTAGATATTGACAGACATGTTGGTGGTAAGCCAAAGTAAACCTTTTTTCGTGACAGCAAGAAACATGCAGGTGTAATAAATAACATTCATAATAGTTGCATTCCGTTTAGGTGAACATGTTACAGGATCCTGCTGTTGTGCATACTTGCCTTCTGGCACGGTTTTATGGGACACTTAAATAGAACTGAGCCATCATTATTTTAATTAGTTACACCTGTGATAGGCTGCTGAAAGTGTATGAGAAAACTGACTTCTTCTTTTAGTATTTATTCTGGTTTCCATGACGTAGATCCATCATTGTGTCATGGTAGTCTTCCTCTGTTGTTGTCTTCTGCTCTAATGCTTCCTATCACTATAAAGTTCCACAGCTGCCACTCTGGCGTTACAGCCAGGTAAGGTTATATTATACTACTGTACACACAAACACATTAACATGCACCACTTTTCCCTCTTCCTCTCCACACCTCTCTCTCATCTCATTTCATTTGTTTCTGTCTTGCTCGCTCTCTGTCCCCCTCTTCCTCACAATCCCCCTTTTTTCTTCACCCCTTCTCTCTCTTTCCCTCTCCTTCTTCATCTCGTTCTCCCCACACCAAGCTGCTGAGAAGCAGATAAGGAGTTGATTTACCATCCAATTAAATGTCGTCATTTAAGCATTGCTTCAAATAAGCCTGTCGTTTTCACCCAGCGCTAATTGGCCTTCCACTAGCATGTGCATGTGTTAGGATGTGTGTCTGTGCTCGTGTGCGGGTTAGTCTCTTTGTGTATCTAATGCTTTACTTATGACCAGAAGATTCAGATTGTGGTTGTTCCCTCACTATAAAAGAGGGTCATTTTAAGTTCAAAATAAGTTGTACAAGCGAGTCTCTTTCCCCTATTCTGGCACAGTATGGTGCTTTAGTTTTCTCTCTGATGACTCAACCAGCCACCTTATGAATTTTGATTTATAATAACATTGAATCAAATGACTACTTGTAATGTGAAAGGGGTCGCCCCATGGATGTATTAAGAAGAACTGGATACCAGGCTCAAAGATGGCGTCCCATTCATTCCTATGAAAGTTGCTCAGTGGCACATGAAGCCAAAAAATCAATCAGCTTTCTGCTTTACCCAGATGTTGCTCACACTTCCTGATTTTTGGGCCAATAGATCATGCACACTAGAGACTTCTGCTGGACTAGCCGGCTAACTTCTGGTTGGCTCTCTGCTCACTTGAATGGGGATAAGATAATTTAATCATGCAGCTCTTCCAGACTTTCCAAATGTTATCGGACCAAATGGATCAAAGTCTGATGATAAAACTTGCAATGTCGAGGGAGTTTTGATGCTCAAAAAAATTTACTATTCACCGTTTTACAGCCACTGCTTTTCCAATGATTGTGTGTGGGAAAAATGCTTTTTGGGCTGGTGTGCATCATGTGCACCTGAAAGTTGTAATTACACGGTTTGGCCACTATGTCAAATTGGCTTCACAGCCCGGCACACTTCCTGGGAGCTTTGATCGCCTGCAGTCACAAACTCACAGAGAACTGTCACCCAATGCTGCAGCTAAAAGCTCTTGCTAAAAGCACATATAATACTCAGTCTTACTCCTACTTCACTCTTACCTCTCACATAAAACTTTGTTTCAAGCAGCAGCAGCTATTTTCAGCCAAAAATCTCTGATTAACTCACTGTACGCTGTTTAGCACCAAATGGCACCCTTTCTTCAGCCTTCCTCACGAGCTAGCAGGACAAACACCTAGCTTAACAGCTTAACAGCCAGATAAAGGCTATTTCCAAGGAGTTAGTGCAGACCAAAATAGACCTAAAAGGAGAGAGAATATTGAACTAACATTTGTCACATGTCTATGAACGCTTTAAGTGAATGCTAATGTTGTTCTGAGACTGCTGAATTTGTAAATCATGGATATATAAAGAGAACTGGATACCGAGATGCAGGAGTTGTAATTACACGGTTTGACCACTATGTCCAATTGGCTTCAAAGCCTGGCGCTGTTCCTGGGGGCTTGGTGTAAATAGGCAAATGTTCGTTAGCGCATTAGCAATACAACAGTGAAGTGTCAGGGCTGTACGCCTTTTTCTGGCATTCTTCTGACTCCAAGTGGCCGAAAAAAGAAAAAAAAAACTGATGCAGCCAAGTCTATTCACAAATCAGAGTAAATGATATCCACAAACACACACACGCACACACACACACACAGTATAATACTCCACCTTTCTTTGTCACTTTCCCTCTCTCTAGCACACATGCACACCCACTCAAGAGAGGATTTTTATAGAATTTTAATAAATCCATGGGAAGCGGTCTCAAAACTCATTTATCAAACATTTAACACTGACTTAGCCATTAAAGGGGGGCGAGAGAGGGAGCGAGGAGGATAGATTGAAGAAGAGGAGCTATGATCAATGCCAGTGGACCATATAATTGCACCAGGAGTGGGTTAGCTGAAAACATTAGCCTTGTTTTCTGATGGATCACATCCTGGAGCCAGCTAGCCAAGCTAAACGCTTCAATCTGTATTATGACCCAGAGTCATCCATCTGAAGGAGCTGTGCCACTAAAATTAGTAAGAGTTTTCTACACAATTGATAAGTTGATAGCTAAAATGCAGTGTTCCATTTTAAGAGAGAATGGTTATTATTAACTTTTCAAAGTAGTGAAAAGCTTGTCTTTGCTTTGTTCTTTTGTTAAGTCTTTTCCTGGCTAGATTCCACACATTGCTTGCAGAGAGAGGCTTTTTTTTCCACTTACAGTCTGTACAAAGGCACACATACAGGCACATATGAAAAGAAGTACAGCACATGATCTTCTGAGCAGTAACAATCACTGGCACTGACCTTCCATTGAATCTCTTTTTTCACCTAGTACACCATCAAGCATGCCAAGACGAGAAATTCCTGCTCACTTTCACCCCATGACAGTATCTTTTCTAGTTGCTCTTCAGGTCTGTGACAAGCGAAACTTCCGACTTCAAGAATCATTTCCCTGCGGTTATGTGGCTATTCCACAAAAATGTCATGAAACAACTGGCTGTCTCCAAGTTCAAAATATACCACGTTCAACGTATTGTACTTCACTGTTACATTTAGTCTGTGTTGTGTCTGTATTTATTGGATTCAGTTTGCATTGCATGCTTATCCTTTACTGTTACAAATATTTCTAAGATACAGAGCTGCTGTGTTCATGCAACCTGCGGTTACCCATAACACCCCTCTCTATGTATGTTCGCAGAGATCTTTATGTGTATTTGGGGAGCTATAATTCCAGTTTAAGGTGTTACAAAATTAACAGGAAAGTGGGGGGGAATGTCTGTCAAGAACACACACACTGTCCTAAGAGGTGGTGTAATCAAGCAACAAATTGAAAACACCTGAGTGGGTGGAGAAAAAGAACCAAAGATTTACAAATGTTGACAAACTCTGTCCAAAAAATAATGAAAAGATAACAGAAATGTCCATGTTTACTGGTTAATTAGCTTATTTTTTGGCTGGACCGGCCACAGACCAGCCTTGTAACCCCGAATGTGTGTCCGGCACTGACTGACTGACTCACTCACTCATTGACTCACTGAGTAATGAAGTTCACTATTGGTGGACTGGCCCAGTGTTGGAGTTTCCCCATTAGCTGTTGCACTTTCAAAATGAATCAACACAGTTTCTATTACGTCTTCAGAGGGTGTTTACAATGGAGCCCCATGAGTGCAGTCCCAAAATAAGTCTTAAAAACACACATTTACCAACCAAAGCTTCTCACACAGAGGCTCCGGCACAGACAGGATAGCATGGCTAGCATCTTTAGCATAGCCGTGCTGTGTGTAGCCCATAGACTGTTTAAAAATAAGGCATAGCAGTGGTGTTTCTGGTTTAACAGCACTGTGCTGGGCTGGTAACAGATGTGTTAACAGTGTTTGTCTCTGAAAGACATCACGGCGCAGATATAAAGTCACACAGCTTACGTACTGTTAGCCTAGCATGTTAATCCTACGTAAACATATGGATGAGACCATATGTTTACAGACATCCGCAGATAAAAAAAGATGAAAGAGCAGGAGGAATTAGCAGATAATTAGAATAGTTATAATTAAAATTAAAATAAATTCTCTTTTAAATCAAACATCCCAAGATATGAGTGGAAAGTATTGTTCTTACAACTGTGTTTATATCCTTTTTTTTTTTTGACTCAAACATTGCTTCACCGTGTCATGTGACATCCTACTTCAGTACACTTTAACAATAACTATTACTGGGGCCACTAATGAAAATTGCCAATGAACATTTAATATCCAGGAATTCACATTATATTAGACACTACCACTGACTATCCCATCCATAGTCCAGCCATATATTAGGTTTTGACCTAGTCTTGTTTAACCTCTTACCAGGCACCCCATTTTCATGCATGAGCCTGAAAATAACGTACCCAAAATAAGAAGGTTACTGTTCTTCAACCCTTTTGATTACAGTAACAACCCTGGTCTTATTTAAAAGGTACATTTACATTTACATTTTACAACCAGAAAGTCAGAATGAGTATAAGTGATCCTGAAAATAATGCCATCAAGGCTGAAGTGTCCCACAGTGGGACAGTACCACTTAACAGGTTAAGCTAATATAGGATATATGCAGTGAAAAAAACAGGAGATTGAGAAGGAGTTGACAAATGATGATTAAGAGTGAGGCAGGCTTTGAATAGTCAAGGGTAGGAGTTCATACTCCACATGAGATTGGCACTATGTTAATATTAGCTTTGTGAGGCTTATGGGCTAGAATCTAATTGTTAGTGCTGGAATCCTGTGTGGCTGAGACATAAAAAGACAAATCGCTAGACTTGCTGCAGTTCCACTTGCGTCTGTAACACAGTGCAAGTATTAAGTACTAATAGCGTCTATTAAATCCATTAGAAGTTGAAACCTTTGTGATTTTAACAAGTTAGAATACAAAAAAGGAAAATCAAACTTTACCAATACATATGTAAGTTATCATAACTTGGTTTCTTCCATATCCATGATATCCACCAACAATCTCTTCTAATGTCGTTTTCCCAACTTTTTAGCTGTAATCTCTGCTGTCGGTAAACTTCTACATCTTTCGTCCCTCTCTGTTCTGATATAATTACAGCCATGTCTGAACAGCTGTGGCCACTCAAATCACCCATGGACTTGCTGCTTCTATCTATCTGATGTTGTTATGCTGCATTCATGTCATATCTCAGTAAAAACAGAAATATCAAATAAACAACAATTCCAGATCTCTATGCAACCTAAGTGTTCAAATGTATTATAGTATACTACAATGATATAATAGCAACCTTTAACAAATGTAATTAAATGCTATTAAGATAAACAATAATGCTCGAACCTCATATGTAGCAGCAGCCTAGTAACAGCACTGTGGATTTACTGCTGTGGATGACATCTATATTATATGACAAAGGGAGGGAGATTCACTACTGTGATTAATTGCGAACAGAACACCTCCTACATACACCCACACACAGACTCCATCTCTTTCTCTCTCATATACACACATTCAGTGGCAAAGAAAACCCCTTTTATAAATATACACAACACATGCACACACAGCAATATTAATGGAACGAAAAAGGCTTTATATAGTTTCACACGCATCTCTGTTTTAATTAGTATAAAAGAGAAACACACACACACACATGCACTTCTATGCCTACTGCAGCGTAGTTCACTGAGCAGGGAAAAGAGGATGATTGACAGGTGTGTGCGTGTGAGTGTGTGTGTGTGTGCAGAGGCAAAATTCAAGCTGAGTATATTTGATTTGTTCTGTTGGCAGGATGTGTTTGAGTGTGTGTGTTTGTGCTCGCTGTGTGTGTGGTCTGTCTGTGTGTGGTTCTCAGCATGACGCCTGTGTACCAACTAAATAAGTGCCTCTTGAGAGGGGGGGATGATGGGTGGGAGGTGGAGGGGTTCTCAGCAGTACAATAGGGCATCAATTGTGTGTGTGTGTGTGTGTGTGTGTGTGTATGTGTGTGTGTATCCTTCTATATATTTGTATGTTTATTCACGCACACACATACTCCCAGAGGACTAAATAAATCCCCTGTATCCACAAAATCAATGGCATCATTTCAGCCAAATGTTTTTTTCTTACTTTGATGGGACATTTCATGTAGATTACATGTAGCTTACACACACATTTCTAATTAAATATTATGAAGCAGAGTTTAGGGGAATTGGTCTGTAATGGAAACAGTTTCCTTGAGCAACACACAATACCAATACCAATTATGGTCAAACAACATTGTCTTTGATGATGTTAATTCATATTGTATTTTATTTGAGTTCCACTAGCATTTTACTAATGTGGTACTTTTGCCACCAGTATTGCTGGAAGTTCTGTCTTTTCAAACATAATGCATGTGATACAGCAGTAAAAGACAAATAATTCTAGTTAAAGTAGTAATTCATCCTCTTTCTGAAATTATACTCCTCGTTAACAAGTGGCTAACGAGCAGCCAGTCAACAGCTGGCTCGTTAGTCTTACCCAACTAAACTAACAAGCCACTTGCTCAACTTGTCAGCATTCAACTGCAATATTTCTGTGCAACAAGCATGAATTGAAATTAACAGTGCTTATAGAATAACGATATACATCTGTAATAAAAATGCCAGCAAGAAAATGTATTAAATACAGCATTCTTTACGATTTATATATCTTTAGGTGAGACTATGACCAATGTTGACACAAGTGGAAAGGCAAAATGTCTCAAATGGCACATTGAACTTCTCTTTATTTCTTACAGCTTTCTTAAGTCAGACGCTTAAAAAACATATTTATAAGACAACTTGAAATATGACCACAAGCAACATTTCTCCCGGGGCCTGGGCCATTAAGCAAAATATCTTTGTGCTCAATTTGAGTAGATCACTGTGGTAACCTACGCTGAATAGCTAACCAGGATAACCCAAAGAGAGCTAGACTGTTTTGCTTTTGTGATAAAATCATCAAAATTTTTATCTGTGACATGCTAAAACATAGTGTAACAGTGGCACAAGTAAAGATGAGTTATAAAGTTAGCAAACTCGCTCAGTAATGTACATTTTAAGCTAAGCTAACATTAGCAAACATTAGCCACCGTAAGCTACTGGTCATACCAGACTAACTAAGTAGGCTTTGCACTGTAGAAGCGTAACTTTTCAGTGTATTGGAATAAGGAAATATGTTTTATTGCTTATCAGTTCAACTTTTTATTTGTAAGAGGAAGAGTGTGTTATTTTGTCTTTCAAAAGTTATGTGGTCTCAGTTTACTGAGCAACACTTGAACATGCACAATGTTGAGTAATAGGCATAGACTGTAAAAAAGTAATGGACGTAGCCACTGTGACGTCAACTATTGGTTTGTGGACTCTCATTTTGAAGCCTTGAGTTTAGCATTTTGACCAAGTTGCCATCTTGGTTTTTTGAAGCCAGAAGTGACCATATTTGGACAAAAGGGTGGAGCTGACCCTAATGCTAGCTGCTAGCTGATAGCAGCTGCAAAATGAACACCATGCTGTATTGTAGTAGACTTGAAACTAGTGATTGAGACCGTAAATAAATCAGGAAAATGTTTACTGAGGTAGTAAATCAAGTGAGAAGTAGAGTCATTTTCTCATAGGCTTCTATACAATCGATGGCCATTAGCTAGAATGCAGGTTTAAGCTATGCTAACATAGAAGACCAGCAGCTTTACTTTAATTAATTTAATTAAAAAAATGAGAATCTAACTGTACAACAGTTGTGGCCTACTATCACTCACCATGGTAGTTTGTGGTGTTAATGTATTAGAGCATTAAAAACAGTGGAACACATGGAGGGTTTTGGAAGATATTCTCATGTCATTTAAAAGATACTTTGACAAGGGGGACAATCTGCAAATCAGCTGAATTGCTTTTGAAATATGCATAATGCTGATTTAAAATACACATGATTGAAAGTTATGAGCTGCTTGTTCATCAGTCTTTAATTCCATTTTAAAACTTCAAGGTGGGGTTATCCAGTGTCTTCTGATTACCACTTGAAAAATTATATGTCAACTGTTTAATATTCTGGGTGTCTTTGTCACACTGTAATCTCTCTCTCCACTGTCTGGTAGAAATACAGTAAAATGTTTTGAAGAATAAGCTACATCTGTGCAGGTTACCCTGCAGAGACGTCTCAGCAATGGTCCCCAGCCTGGACGCTGACAACCACAGAGCTGTAAAATGAGGTGAGACATATGTGACTTCACAGGTAAAGCTGTGTGTTTACACCACAGCCAAAAGCAGTGCTGCAGTATTTCACACCACAGTGGCACAGACACACTCACAGGATGACAAGCAAGCCTGTGACACACAAACACACGACACACTTTTGTCACTCTGAGACCTTAGCTATTTCCTTAATCAGTGGGAAATAGCACCTAGAAGTCTGGTATATTTATCTGCTACTCAATTTGTGAACATCCCTCTTTCACCTATTTGTGTAGTTACACTTTTTCTTTGCATATTTCTTTTGTTTATTCCAAACAACAACAAAATAAACATTTTTCCTACGCACTAGCAAATGTGTGATTAGTTAAACAGTGTAAACTGTAAATTAACATCTCGTTCTCTTAATCTCCCCTCTTGACTCGTCATCTGTTATTCTTTCCTTCCTTCTCCTCACCTCTTTTTCGTCTCTCTTGTCTTGCTCTCTCCCACCTTCTTTTCTTTTCTCTCTCTTCCTCATCCTCCCTTTTCTCCACTCCTCCCTCTCTATGCACTTTAAGTCTAAATCAGGGGATTTGGGGTGTTAAGAGCTGAGGTGTAAAACACCGACTGGTTCTCTGTAAGCTCCTAAGAGGAGAAAATAATCCAACACAAAGTCTTTTTCTCAACAGCAGCTCTCCTCCCCCCTAATCACCCTATTAGCCGCCTCTCCTCTCCTCTCCTCTCTTCTCCTCTCCTCTCCTCCAAACATCTTGCAAATGTGAATTAAGTGTCCGAGACCAAACTGAGTCCTGATATTTCACAAATATGACCACTGTGTTTTTCTAAGTGGATGATGTGGTGCCTGGCGTCTACTAATTTCTCACGCCATCCACCAAATGACACTGTCTTGTTAGTCATCAGCCATGGTTGTAATTGTTTGGAAACATGACTGAGTTTGGAAGAGTCTGTTTCTTTCTATATTAATGTTCATTTAGATCATCTGGCTGCACAGAGTAAAGAGCTGACATTTATTCTGATTGCTGAATGCCTTTTGTTCAATCAACCAATCACGGTTCATGTTTATTGATACTGAGCATTTCCATAAATCTCAGGCTTTGTGCTGAATGTCTCATCATCTCTCACCACCAGACTCCTCTGCAAGCCAGCGGTAGTTATAATATCTAGGAACAATATACAAAGCATCATGGCAGAGAGGGAAAGAAGGAGCCATTTAATCGACTATCTTCTATGTAATCTCTCGGATGCATTCTTGTGTTCAGTCTCCCCTAGAACTAAATAATAAACTGTTGCATACAGCACAGAAAAGAACAGAAAATGTTGTCTCCTCTCACTTTCCTACCCGGTTATATTGCTCTCTTTCTCCGATGCTCTCTCGCCCATCTCTCTCATCTTCCTCCTCTCACTTCCATCCTTCTCCCTCGCTCTCTTTTTTATATTCATAGGATTTTAAAATGTCTGTAATGGCCCTGGTAGATCAAAACACTCCTTCTCACACTGTGTGTGTGCGACCGTGCTTCTGTGTGTGTGTTTATGTCGGTGTGTATGTGTGTGTGTGTGTGCGTGTGTGCATGTGTGATTTGCATATCGTGGCTATGCTCTGATTGGCAAACTGGCAACGCAGAGCCCAGCGGGGCATTTTTTATTAAAAGGCCCTACCACACACCCACTCACACATACACACACACACACACAAACACATGCACAAAGTTAGAAACAGCCACTGGCCTGTATCAGAACCTAATGAATAATACTAAAGAGCTAGCAGCAGGGCTTCTCCCTGTATTGTTCTGTAAAGCCAAGAGTAATAAAGATTTTTATAACCATATTTTTATGGGCACCAGACATAAGCTGTTATGGAATAGTTGGATATTTTATTGGCTGTTCGGTCCAGTTTTTTATTGTGTAAAATGAAGTTGCCTTGTAATCTATCATATTTTACCAGTCAAGATGTATAAGTATTAACTAGGATGTTTTACTACTGTAACATCCTGGGGAATTAATATTTTTGCATTAAAACAGTGGAGCATGCCATTATCAATCACTTATCAGCAATGTGTTCAACACAACATAAAATACATTCTTATTTAAAAATCTTGAAGAAGGATGATCCTAAAAAATTATAACCCTCTTTTATTAAATGGGATAAAGACTTCCACTAATATATTACCTAAGACTAAGGTCAGTAATGTATTACAGCATCCTGAGGCAACACATTCTCACTCCCAACTCATCACATATGGACCCTTGGTCAGGACCCCTTGGCGTCACGTTTTAATGCACTGGATACCCCTCTAGTGTAATTTTTCAATGTGCAGTGTCACAGAAGTCACTGTTAAAAAACTAATTATGTTTTCTGGTGTGGCAACGCTGTGGTTAAGGTCTGGTTAGGTTTAGCAAAGTCTACTCTTTGTTAACTATTTATCTACTCATCCACCCAACCCACCACCTCCGAATATGGACATTTTTCACCTCATATAGATGTCATGGGTCTCAAGGTATCCAGTGCATTAAAAAGTAACACCAAGGAGTCCTGACCAAGCGTCCCTATGTGACGACTTGAGAATGAGAATAGGTTGCCTGAGGGCATGATACATGGACTAGTACTGGTACAATATAAAATAGCTACTGTATTTTTTTTAAAGGAGAATGGGTCATCCACTTCATTTGGCACCATGGTGGGAACTTAAAAGGAATAAATGTACCTCCAGAACTGGCAGCTACAGCTACATGAGAAGAGATAATATCAAGGGATATGATAAATACAAAGTAAGGAATAAAATACTGAAAATGTGGATTTACATTTCCTCAAAGCCCAACTGTGTATCATGAGTGTAAGTCATATAAAACCATCTTCTCTGGCCATAATGAAACACATCAATAATAACAATAATAATAATAATAATAATGTTACATTTAATTTGTACCACACCTTTCATTCATAGTGAAACTCAAAGCGCTATAGTATTAATAACCCAGAACACACAGCATAAAGACAATAGTAATAAAAGTTAAGATGAAAAAGCCTTCCTGGATAGAAAGGTTTTTAGGCCTTTTTTAAAAGAGACTAGTGTCTGTGCTGCCCTCAGATGGTTAGGAAGGCTGTTCCAACAGCATGGTGCAGCAGAGCAGAGCGATCCCCCATGGTGTGGAGCTTAGTACTGGGGGCCCGGAGGAGCAAGCTGGCAGATCTGAGGGTGCGGATAGAGGTTTGTGGTATGATCAGTTCCTGTAAGTAGGGAGGTGCATGTCTGTTGATGGATTTGAATGTGAGTAGCAGGACTTTTTAGTCAACCCTGAAGGAGACAGGGAGCCAATGAATGAATGCAATGAAAACAGAATTGGTGTTATATGTTCATGTTTTTGCGCTCTCATCAGGATCCTGGCAGTGCTGTTCTGAATGTGCTGGAGCTTCTGGATGCTCCTGACATGGATCCCTGTAAAAAGCACATTGTAGTCCAGTCTTGAGGAGATAAAGGCATGAACAAGTTTCTCTGCATGTGACAGGATTAGAGATGTGCGCAGTTTAGAGATGTTTTTGAGATGGTAGAAAGAGGTTTTGCACAGATGTCTTATATGGTCATCAAAAGTCAGCTGAGGGTCAAACCTAACACCCAGATTAGTGACTGAGGAGTAAAAGGGGATGTCCTGGCTGTCAAAGGTGAAATGAGGTATGTGGGTTGACTGAATCTAGTGTGGAGTGCCAAGAAGGAGAGCTTCAGTTTTACTGCTGTTTAACTGGAAGAAATGTGTGCTCATCCAGTCCTTTATCTCCTTAAGACAGGGGTTGAGGTGTGACATGGCTGCAGAAGGGCTTGGGGCAGTTTTGATGTACAGATGGGTATCATCAGCATATCAATGAGCAGACATCCCAAGTCTGCTGATAACTCGTCAAAAGGTGAGCATGTAGAGGGTAAACAGGATGGGGCTAAGATTCGATCCTTGAGGAACAACACAGGTGACAGGGAGCGATCTAGACCTGCATCCTCCAAGTGAGATACACACAGTCCTACTGGAAAGGTATGACTGAGACCACTTAATCTGCACTTAAGTCTGACAGTCCAGTGGAGGTGTGGAGGTGCTCTAAGAGGATAGTGTGATCCATGATGTCAAATGCAATGCTCAGGTCAAGGAGAATCAGGAGAGAAGGGGACCCTGCATAAGCTGCCATCAGCAGGTCATTCACAACTCTAAGCAAAGCTGTTTCAGTGCTGTGTGCTGAAAGAAAACCTAACTGAAATTTTTCAAATAGGTTGTTGTCTTTAAGGTGGTCCTGAAGCTCAGAAGCAACCACCTTTTCCAACACCTTGAACAGGAAAGGGAGGTTGGAGATAGGTCTGTAGCTGGCAAGAATTTCTGGGTCCAGGGGGTGCTTCTTGAGGAGGGGGCAGATGACTGCAATCTTGATGGTAGATGGAACGTGATCAGGGGGTCTGAGAGTCGGGATGTATGATTTGAGCAGAGCTGTGGAAATGGGGTTCAGGGCACAAGTAAAGAGTTTCATCTTCCTGAGGATTTCCTCAATGTGGCTCTGACTGACACCAGTAAAATGGAGTAGAGATGGTGAGCTCCCAGACAGAAGGTCAATGACAGGAGGAGGCAGAGAGGAAGAGCTGGACATCAGAGAGCGAATGTTGTTGACCTTGGCTCTGAAAAAGTTAATGAAGCTGTTACATCGCTCTTCTGTAGCCTCAATTGGGAAAGATGATTGTGGCTTCAGGAGATGATTTATGGTGGAAAAAAGATGCTTAGGGTTGCCAGAATTGTTATTAATTAGGTTGGAGTAGAACTGTGACCGAACATCTTTAAGGGACTTTGAGTAAGTCCTTTGATGTTCACAGAAGGCCATCAGTGCTGTAGCAGATACAGCTGCTCTCTTAAAGCCTCAGCCAACTATTTACCCACAATCAGTGGTGGAAAGTAACTGAGTATGATTACTCAAGTACTATACTTAGGTTTTGAGGTACTTTTACTTCACTGGAATATTTATATTTGATGCTTGATGTATGCCTTTATTCCACAACATTTCAGAGGCAGAGACTTTTTACCCTACACTACATTTATTTGACAGCTATAGTTACAGATGTTTTTGTCATACAACACATATCATCATCTTCAAGGCTGGATTACAAACTGGGAAATGTGAGGAACTGCCTCAGGACTCAAGACCCCAAGAGGCCCCCAAAAGCCCCATGTTCACTGCATGTCAATTGATTTTGGTGATTAGATTCATTGCAAATTTATGCTGGAATTAGCCCCACTAAACTACAATATTAACTATGATGGGTCCTACATTATGACTCAATTTTGTGGCCCTGTCTTGTAGAGGGAGCTTTATTAATTTGGTTTTTTCTGTCTCTGTTATAAATGAATTAAGCTCAACGATTAAAATGCTGCTTACATGTTCATGTGTATATACTAATAATCTAGTAATATAATATATACAATAATTCTAATCCGTGAAATATTTCTGCACTTTTGAATGCAGGACTTTTACTTGTAATGGAGTATTTTTACATTAAGGTATTGCTACTTTTACTTAAGTAAAGGATTCTTCTTCTTCCTCTGCTGCCCATAATTCTTTTATTAAAATGTCACAGACTCTGGCTTTTAACTATAAATTAAAGTCTTGACTGTGTGAACCCATGGCATCGGGAACATGGTACTGCTAGCACACTAAGCCCCCAAAATCACTCCAGTAGATGATTTGGAAGCTGCAGTGAAAGTGCAGAGATTGACTGCTGCAACCCCTGGTCAGTGATCACTGGGCGTTGAGCGCTCTGCCCTGCCCCGACTTGAACCACCAACCTCAGATACACCAGCATGGCATGGCCAGAAATTTTTAAATAACAGCAGTTTTATATGACCAGCCTCTTGAAAAATGTCCAAATCAGATGATGTGAAGGGGGCGATTTACTTAGGCATGAGATGACAGCACTCTGAGGAGCAATAATACACACTATCAGCCTCTTATAGTGACAGCAGAGATCAATGCTGATCATTACAGCTAATCCAGTAAACTGTTCTGTAATGTTAATCCCCAGTGTAAACAGTTCATCTGAAATCACATTCTGTCTGTTATAAACAGCATTGCTAAATAACTAACTGTGCTCTATGTCAGCTGCATTCATAAAATCACCCTTATGTGTGTGTATGCTCTCTTAGGAAAAAAAGCAATCTGTAAGATGTAAAGAGAAATGTGTCCATGTACATTTGACTTTGTCAGCAATGTCTCAGCTGCTGACATGCTATTTGCTTTCTTGCTGCTTGTCTATCACCACAGTACATGACATAACATCACTGCATTGTTATCTAACAGCGCATCATCCACATGAGCTCATTACTACAGAGCAGAGCCCTCTCTAGATGATCTTTTAACAAACCTGAAAATGATCTGAGCTGTTAAAATACTGAACTTCAAACCCCACAGAGACTGGCCCAGTCTGCTGCCCTCTCTCCTCTGTGATCTCTCTTATCAGGGGCAGCTATTGCTGTGATGACACCCCAGCAGCACCTGATGGGTGATGGAAAACCTCCCCTATGCTCTTTGGCTAAAGTATATTTCTCTCCAAGCACCCTCTTCTCTGCCTTACTACAGCCACTCAAGGGTAGGTTGATTCATTGGAGTGAATTCTTTGTTTCTAGAGGATGATTTTATGATCATTTTATTATCAGCATAAAAGCTGAAACATTTCATCCCCCTCTCTCTGCAGAGGCAATTAGTCAGCTTTATGAAAATCAAATAAGTAAATAATTCGATCACAAAAAAGCCGATACAGCATCACTAATCAAAGTTTCTTGAGGATGCACAGACGTGGTGCCTATATAAGCATATAGGAACTGATGTAGTGAACGGTGGTGTCATTTATTCGTGTATGTGTGTATGCCTTGGTCGTGAGTTGACAGGCAGCCTGAGGGAAAGAGAGACCTGATGGGTATTATGCAAATGAAGCCAGCTGTTTGCTGCATTGGCAGACTCCTCATAACTCTCTTCTAGTTCTGCTAGAAGTGAGAAAATATTTTATCCCCGTTTTCCCTCGTTGCCTCAATCTCTCGCCTCTTCTTTATTTCCTCAGAGAAGGTATTTCTATACACTGTAATTTTATACACACCCTTCTCTCCACATTTTACTGTTACTCCCCCATGTCTGCCTGACTATCCATCTGCACTGTTACGGTAATGAATGTACAAACAGGGAAAGCTTCCTTAAGCATTTGTTGACTTCTGCAGTGTGGAGTAAATCATACTGAGGCTCTGAATCCATAATTTACTGAAAAACAAACAAACAATGAACAGTTTTCCATGGATGGGTCTCATGTTAATTCAGATATTTTACCACTGCAGCCACTGGGGACTTATTTGCAGTCAGATTGCGGAAACCATCTTTCCTCAAAGTAGCATCTCCTATCTTTG
Organism: Thunnus thynnus; assembly: GCF_963924715.1. NCBI lineage: Eukaryota > Metazoa > Chordata > Actinopteri > Scombriformes > Scombridae > Thunnus > Thunnus thynnus. The sequence continues at coordinate 8,084,292 of NC_089525.1, read as the reverse complement.
GTTCCCTTTTCACTTAAATATCTCCCTCCCCTCTTCAGTTTGTTCTCTCCACTCACTTCAAATCAAAGAGGCTTCACTGGCACGGTAAAATAAATTTACATTCAACTCTCTGTCCTTTTCTCTCTCCTTCTGATGCTCCCTCATCCCTGTCCTCCCTTAAACTGACTAAACATGACCATTTCACTGTGGTTGTAGACATTGATGCCAGTGTGCCTTCCCTTGTTAAGTTAAAGGGGCAAGCAGCCAATGAGTTTCTTTTTTCAAGCTATTTGTATATATTTTGTGTTTCAGCATTGCGTTTATTTGATCTTTTGGACACTGGGACACACTGTTAACTCAACATTGACATGTTAAACCTGGTTGATAGTTGATATGCTGTTTGTGTTAGCAAGCAGTTGCCTATTCATACTGTATATCTAGCAGACATGGAGCAACATTAGCATTCATTTGTGTTTCTAGCTACCTGGCATACACTGAAAAAGATGTGTCTCACTCCTTCATCAGCTAGTCACCAACTTTGTCTGTCTACTGTTTGGTACTGGGAAGGTAGCGTACAATGAGTTTACAGTGAGTTCTGAGTTTTTTCGCCAAAAGCAGCTGCCTATTGCTGCTGACAGCAAGGTTGATGAGAACAGTGAGAGTCACCCAAAAGAGTGAAGTTGCAGGCCACGAATTAGTCATTTGAAAGGGGAACTTTAGAGTCGAATAATTCTCGATGGGTTTGCTACTACAAGCAGCGTCTTTCCCATTACAAATAGTCATTTGATCCATTGTTAATATAAAAATATCAATTGGTGCAGTTTTAAAATTACAGTGGGCAAAGTGCTATTTGGGTAGGTAAGAAGGTTGTAAACTGTTATGTCCACAGCTCACCGTTTATCTAACCATAGCGAGCGGAAACATCATTACTCCGTAAACATTTGCCAATAAATCAGCGCAGCTGATGCTTATTTGCACTGGCTTATCTAACTCAAAATGATTGGCATAGTAAATTAAAGGGTACCTATTATACTTTTTGTGGATTTCTGTTACTTACATACTGTTATGATGTCAGATATCTATGTTAAACATTGTCAATGTTCCAAAACTTGAGAAGTTTTTCCATGTGTCATTTGTGTTTTTCACACGCATATTTTGGATCATATTCAGGCTCAAACATGTACAGATCTATTTGAGAAGTTGACCTTTTGAGTAAAGAACGAGAAAAAGAAGAATTCCCAATACTGTAGTTAGTTTCATGTTTTGTTTACGGAGCCTCCCGAGCGGCTGGAAGTCGGCTGTGACATGGCCTCTGGAAGCTAACCAATCAGAACAGAATGAGCTCATCAGAGGGAGGGGTCTTAAACCCTAACCCAGATGCTTTGCTGTTGTTCTTGCTCTGCTTGCTCTCGCATCTGCTTGCATGTTTCTGCTGATATTCTTGTTTTTCTTCTGTGAGAAACTATGAGCAGTGGCTCCTGGATACTTGTAAATCACTGGGACTGTAATTTTTTGTAGATATAGTGGGCTATTGCCATATTTCAATATTTTTATGACCTCCTGAGTACAAACTGAGCGTGGCCCACCAACAGCACAAGCCTGCACTGCAGTGGCTGGAAACATGGTACTTAGCTAAAGCTAATTAGCTGCAAGATACCCCCCTTTTCCACTGACGACTACCACAAACTCCTACAAAAGATTGAAGCGCTGGAAACCAAAATTCACTGGTTTGAAATAAACATGGTAGTGAATGGACTACGTGGGAACAACACCACTTTACCATGGACTCAAAATAGTGGACAAGAGCATGTTAAACACGGCTAATTAGCACCAACGAGAATACCAAGAAACAGGAGGGCTGTGTACCGGCTAATAAATCTACAATTGGTAGTCCTCCTTGGAATTCTCTTGGTGCAAAGCCTAAGAGTAAATATTTTCCCCGGGAAATGGGAGGACAGATAACATGCAGAGCCCAGTGTCCTGAGATTTGTGATGCAACTGGCTGGCCTGCATTATCACCCAGGCAGAGCGCTTCTTCAACCCCTGTTCTTAGTGGGACACAGCCGTGGACAGCTGTGAAAGGGAGAATTAGCAACAAACCTCCCTAACGACCAAGTGTTGCAGGGCCCTGGATCTCCGTCTGATAACCTGGATAACCTCTCATCTTCACACAGCAGGGTAAGGACTGAGAGTAACTCAGAAAGTAAAAGGCTACAGGGAAAGCTAACGACTGGGCTTGAAACTCTGATTGTGGGCGACTTTGCTGTAAAAGATGTAAAAGGCATGTGCAGTAAGACCGCCAAAATACTCTGCTTTCCCAAGGATATGGTCTCTGACTTGGCAGAAAGAATCCTGCATATCGTGGCTGCACATTCAACTGTGAAAACCATCTTAGTGCACATAGGGACCAATGATGTTGTGAAACAACAGTCTGAAGTACTGAAACAAGACTTTATTGATCTGTTGAACACAGTCAGCTCTTTGAATGCTGAGGTGTTTATCAGTGGCCCCCTGCTGCCAGTCAGAAGAGGAGTTGAGAGATTCAGCAGATTGTTGGCTCTGAACACATTACTTTCATCTGCATTTTATTTACAATTTCAACTTTTTCTGGGACTGCAGACATATTTTTAAGGCAGAGGGACTTTGCCATAACAACTCAGGAGTAAAACTGTTCACCTCTAACCTATTATACTTCCTGCGTCACCCATCTGCTCCCTCTGCCAAGGACAAGAGACAACAGGAATCAAAACAGGAGGAAGACATATGAGCCACCTCAACCCCCGCCTGAGGAAAGCTTTGGTCATGGAAGACATCCGAGCTGAGAGGAGGAGTCTCCACCCCCCTCACCGACAACTGCCTCTGAGGATCCACCTCCTTCACCCCCCCAGGCCCCATCCAGGTCACCCTCCTCTCCAGTCACCCTTTCTCCTTTCTCCCCCCACTTGGAGTTCACTGTCTAGATGAAAGAGCTGGTCACTGCTGGGACCAAACTTACCCCCCACCCAACTCCCATTTTCTCTCCCCTAAATCCCCCTCGGCATCCACCTCCACCAGAATCATCCTGTCTCCCCAGCCTGATAAAAGCACAGCACGTCCAGCTGTCTGTGTGCAAAATACAGCAAGCTCTAATTGATATCTGCTGGGTCCAGGCTACAACGCTGATGGCACTCATGAATATTCCCAGGACAAGATGGGGCCCGGTGTTCCAGTAGCTTCCTCCATTCCTGTGTTGATAGCTAATAGAAAAAGAATGGTGAATCTGCTAAGAAACAAGAACACCCAGCCGATTCTGAAAATGTATCAAATTTAGCATCCATTCTTCGTCAGCCACATCCTGTCCCAAAAAACTGGGCAGATAATGCTTTTAACACACTTTAAATTTAAATTTAGCTTTATTAAACATCAGGTCTCTGGCAGGAAAACATTTTAAATCAATGATTTTATTGTCAAGCACGATCTTGATTTTTTGTTTTTCACTGAAACTTGGTTAGACCTAGATAACAGTGCAGCTGTTCTTACTGAGTCAACTCCTCCCAACTTCAGTTTTATGAGTGAAGCAAGAGTGCATAAGAAGGGAGGTGGAGTTGCCATTTTGTTTGATGAGTCCCTCAAATGCAAGCACATATCTTATGGAAATTTTGCCTCTTTTGAACATGTGGCTTTTCAGCTGAATTACTGCTCTCGAGCTATGTTCCTAAATATCTAACTGTGCAATCTTTTTTGATGACTTTGCTGAACTGCTGTCTATAATCTGTATTGACTTTGACAGTGTAGTTATTAGTAGTTACAGAGGGACTAAAGAACTGTACTGTGTTCTTGATAACTATGGACTGACTATGGACATTTCTATGGTTGTGGTGACTGATGTTGCTCTCTCTGATCATTCCTCTGTTTTCTTTGAGAGTGCACACAAATGTTCAAACAGAAGTAATCACAAAATGGTATATCACTAAAAACACTAGTGAAATATTTATTCAGGTTTCCTCTTCCACACCCGCCCTCGCTTGGGTCTCAGTCAATGGACTTGTAGATCATTTCAATTCTAAAATTACAACTGTTATTGATGCAATTGCACCCACTAAGGTCAAGGTTGTCTCTGGTAAGAAAAGATCTCCAAGGAGAAATGCAACACTGGTCAGAATAGAAAAAAAGAGAGTGTCGAAAAGCTGAACTGAGGTGGCAAAAAAAAAATCTCCAGCTTCATTATGACATCTATAAAGAGAGACTTCACATTTATAATTTGGAACTGAGAAATGCAAGGCAGTCCTTCTTCTCTGACAAATAATAGCCAAAAATAATAATAATAATACTAATGCACATGCCTTGTTTGCTACTGTTGACAGACTAACAAACCCTCCTGTGTCAGTAGCCTCTGAATCTTCTATCCACCAGGGCCTGCAATGATTTTGCCTCCTTCTTTACTGACAATATTCAGAAAATTAGACAAGTAGTCAGTGCCTCCGTATCAGGCACAGGATATGTGTTGTCCCTGTGTCCACTTAAAATCAATTCAAATACCATGACACAATTTTATCCGATCAACCATAAAAACCTGGAGGACATTATACAACATCTGAAATCCTCCTCCTGCTGACTTGATATTCTGGCCACAGGCTTTTTCAAAAATATTTCAAATTGCAGGGCCTCAGATCTTCTACAAATTGTAAACACGTCTCTTCTCTCAGGTTTCTTCCCACAGGCCCTGAAAACTGCTGTCATCAAGCAACTCTTAAAAAACACAATCTGGACACTTCACTAATGAACAATTAGAGGTCCATGTCAAACCTCCTGTTTTAGTTTAGTTAAATCATTGAAAAAGTTGTTTTTCAACAGCTGAACTTCTGGGCACTAAACAACTGTTTTGATGTCTTCCAGTCAGGATTTCGACCACACCACAGCACTGAGACTGCTCTTGTTAAGGTCTTCAATGACATACACCTTAACACTGACAGTGGCAAAATTACAGTCTTAGTATTACTGGATCTCAGTGCTGCATTTGGCACGGTCAACCACAACATATTACTAGACCGATTGGAAGACTGGGTGGGACTCTCTGGCACAGTACTAGTTGGTTTGAATCCTACTTAAAACAGGGACTTCTTTGTGTCTGTAGGTAATTACACATCTGAGTAGACAAGAATGACCTGTGGAGTTCCCCAAGGCTCCATTCTGGGGCCTCTTCTGTTCAACATCTACATGTTTCCACTGGCTAAGATTATGGAAAACAACAAAATATGTTACCATAATTATGCAGACGACACACAAATTTACATAACCTTATCACCAGGGGACTATGGTCCAATACAAGCACTGAGTAAGCGCATTGAACAAATCAATGATTGGATGTTCCAGAATTTACTTCAATTAAACAAAGACAAAACTGAAGTAATTGTTTTTGGAGCCCAGGAAGAACAATTAAAAGTCAGCACTCAGCTTCAGTCAGTAATGTTAAAAACCACAAACCAAGCCAGAAATCTTGGTGTAGTCATGGGCTCAGACCTGAATTTCAACAGCCACATATAATTACAGATAATTACAAAGTCAACCTAGTATCACCTTTAGAGTATATCAAGGATTAAAGGACTTATGTCTCAGCAATATTTAGAAAACTTGTTCCTTGGATTTATCTTCAGTAGACTTGACTACTGTAACAGTGTCTTTACAGGTCTCTCTAAAAAAATCAATCAGACAGCTGCAGCTGATTCAGAACGCTGCTGCTCGAGTCCTCACTAAGACTAAGAAAGTGAATCATATCGTTCTAGTTCTCAGATCTTTACACTAGCTTCCGGTCTGTCAAAGAATTGATTTTAAAATACTGCTGTTGGCTTACAAAGCACTGAATGGTTTAGGACCAAAATACATTTCTGATCTGCTGTTGCGTTATAAAACATCCAGACCTGACAGGTTGTCTGGGAAAGTTTTCTGTTCCCAGTCAAATCTAAACATTGAGAAGTAGCATTCAGTTTTTATGCACCATATATCTGAACAAACACCCAGAAAACCGCAGGTCTGCTGCAACTCTCAGTTCTTTTAAATCAAGGCTGAAGACTTTTCTGTTTGCTGCTGCCTTTTATTTAGTCAAATAATTATTCATTTCTTACACTGCACTCTAACTTTTACTCTTGTATTTTATACCTGTCTTAGCTTGTTTTGTTTTCTATTCTCTTAGCTCTTTAATAACTGTTTTTAATTGTATTTAAATGTCCTTATATAGTGTGTTTCTTTTGCACTTTGTCTCGATGCTTTTAATGTTTTATGTCGAGCACTTTGAATTGCCTTGTTGCTGAAATGTGCTGTATGAATAAACTTGCCTTGCCTTAAAGAGACAGGAGCTAAAACCTATTTCAGACAGAGACTGAACTCGGGGGCTGCATAAAAAGCCAGTATAAGATAAATAAGGATTTTTTTGAACTGTGAATCATGCAAAGCTACTCTAGTGGAGTCCCAGAACAAAAATATAGAGTCGAAATAAGCATAATAGGTCCCCTTTAATATGCAAATTAGCATACAATATGACATCATCTAGTGCCTTACAGCAACAGTATTGCTGCTTCCAATGTCAGCCGCACAGATGTCAGCATTACTTGTTTAATCTACCAGAACTAAAGTCAGTGGCTAAAATATTCCAGGCTACCTCAGGTGACATCTGCATGATTTGAACTTTTCTGAATGTCTCATTTTGTTCAAGATGTTTAAAAGCTGAAAGCGATGCAGATCGAGTTGTTATTTCCTGGCACATATCCACGTCTTTAATATAAAAGGTACATTTTAGAATATGCATTTTGTCTAAATGTGATAGGCTTTTGTGCTTGACATTTGTGATTTTTTAGCACAATTTTATGTTTGGTGTGCATCACAACCTCAATCACTGAGATGTTTCAAACTGTGCCTCCTAAATGAATGTCCAGCTGTCCCAACATAACCTGTTCAGCAGTATATCCCTGCTAACTGCTGACTGCTGCTTAGAAACAGAAACCAGCTTCTGCTGAATCATAAAGAACTTTGACAGACCACAGGATAGAGGGCATAAAGCAAGGATGTAGTGAAGAGTCTGTCTAAATTCATTCCAGCTTTTAAGACTGCTGTCAATGTATATTCCTATGGTCACTTTTACCAGACCAGTGTGTTATATAAAGGCAGGATCTTTTCATGTAAAAAGGCATAAATGAATGCTCTCTGAGAGCAGAATTGATTTTGTTGGTGTTAGCCTCATGGTGATAGCTGACTGGAGGTCTTAGTCTACCCTGCTTCTTATTTACCGCTACATTAGTGGTGAGGCGCTGTGTGCACCTCTACCACACACCTGACGGAAACACCACAGCAGGCCTCCAAATCAGTGTGAAATTACATCAGCTCTATACTTTGAACTACATGTAAATTAAACTTGTCACAGTACTGTTGGAAATGTCACCTGTCACCTCCATGTTTACCTTCATGCAGCCTCACAAATATACTTGTATATCCACTTGACATGAGTGTTGTTTACCAGAATGACAGTGTAGTGGAAACAGTAAGCAATCAAGTGTCACTAAAAGCATAGTGACAGCTTGACCTCATTTGAAGTATAAATGCTTCTCTGAAGTGTCTTCTGCTTCTTTTTCAGTTTAAGATAAGAAATGTCTTTTTTCTTTTTAGAAAAACATTTCTGAAATGGCCTATTTAATTAATTAAAAGGAGTTAGTGAATCATATGAGGATTTTTTTGATGGTGTTTTTTACGCAATGCTATGTAAATGGTCTCATTCATTTTTAATCAACTTAGTACAATATAAATTAAAAGAATGTTTTCTTAAGAAGAATGTCTGATCTATTAGTTAAGTTGCAAATTAAAGCCACACTAATTAATATTTATATCATAACAATAAGTCAGATGTAATGTGAAAGGCATTGCTCATAGTGAAGAACCCACAGAGAACTAACACTTGATATTTCCCCTCAGCTTTACAGAGTTGTTTAGCATCTTTCAGCTCGTTGTTTTGGTTTTACAGCCTACAACCTTACTGTTTTGTTTCAGTCTCACTGTTCTCAGCAGATTAGCTTCAGGTAGCAGGCAGCAGTTTTTAAGTGAAAAAAGCTCTAAATCCAGTGTGCATTACCTGCCCAACACCGAACAGCAGACAAAGTTAGTTACTAGCTTGTAATGGAAGTTAGCTGCTGAAGAGTCAGATATTTCCCTCAGGAGTTCAGGAGCTGGTGGAAAGCAAAACAGCTAAAAGGAGAGTGATAATTGGATCCACATTCACCAGGTAGACAGAAACATAACTTCATATGAGTACTATTTTGCTCTATGTCCACTGGATGTGTAAATAAGCAACTGTTTGCTGAAACATTTGCTTTATGTGTACAGCTTGTTCTGCTCCCCCCCAAGTGGCCAAAAAATAAATTAATACTGCTTTAATGGCCATGCGAGTGTATTTTCTGAATCAGCTTCTTATTATGAGCACTTGGATCAGACACTTTCCTTTTTTTTAATTATTTTTGGGGCATTTTATGCCTTCATTAGATAGTGTCAATACAGGGTTGACAAGAACTGGGATACGACAGAGATCCCCAGCCTGACTTAACCAGGGGACATTGCAGTCCATGGTCTAAATGTCTTAACCTCTGAGCCACCATGAACATAATTTTCTGCCCAAGTTCACATTTAAGATTTATCCTCTTCTCTGTGATTTTCTCAGTGGTTTGATGTGGGCAAGACTCAGTTGGAAAAAGGATGACGCAACATACTTCAGTGCTCCAATCAGGATTTAGAAACATTTAAAACAGAATCTGATCTGATGAGAGTTGGTAGATTTTTGGTCAGTTTCAATCAAATTTGATCAAATCAAACCCACAAAGTGCCAATGAAACAGATTAGTTGAGTTCTTGAGCGCTAAACCCAAAATAAATAATTCCTTAGGCAGTTTCGATTTTCCTTTACTTTGACTGTTGTTTATTTAGTAATGTGATATTTAATGCTACAGATAATTACTTAGGATTTGAAGCAAAGTTTTCAGGGGGTTTTAGTGTTTAGCATGTATACTGAATTTAATCTTTGGGGTTTTTTTGTTTTTGTTCTTTTTTCTACAACACTAAATGTTTGAGTGTGTGTGTTTGTGTCCATAAATAGATTTAAGTCTACTGTAACTGTGAGGAAAAGATCAATAGTGTTAAGACTCTCTCTCTCTCTCTCTCTCTCTCTCTCTCACACACACACACACACACACACTTGGGAATAAAGGGTTCTAATCAATAATTCTATAGTGCTAACAGAAGGCTTCCACAGCAGTTTAAAGGCTTATTGCACACACACACAAACACACACATACACACACATATACACACACACCCTCACCCATACCAACTGAGCAATCAACAACAGCACTGTAAGCCAAATATTGAGTATTTTGAACACATTCATGGCACCTGAACTAATTTGAAAACAGTTACATGGAAATTCAATCATGTTGATTCACTCCTTAGGGATTCTTTTATTGGTTTTGCATTCATGTGACACATTAGGATTACCACTGCTGCTATGTTGCTTAACTCTCAGTTCACAGAGCCATTAATCGAAGGGTAAAAGGTGGCCATTTTACCCTTGTTTTGCCTGCATAAAATTTGCAACAGGATTCGCAAAGTCTTTCATTTGCTGTCTGGTTCAATCCTCTGATTTGCTGCTGCTTGCTGTTTAAGCTGCAGAACACATCCAATAACTCATCTAACCAGAACAAATACAGCGATGATAAGGTGCTGTAATCAGTCAGTCATTGTCTTCCTCTATCCCTCCTTCCCCTCCCTGCCCGGTCTTCTCCACCTCCCCACTTAGTTTTTTTTCATCATCAATCTCCCCCTTTCCTCTTATATCCATCTCTTCCTCCCCCTCATCCATGTTGAGTTTACATTTTCCTTTCAGTGAACTCTCGCTGGAATAAATTTGAGAAGAGTGAAAACTAAATGGTGAGCAGGTGATAACAGAGTATCGATGGATGTGTGGGTGAAACAAAGTGAAAGAAACCACTCATTGCCATGAATGTACTTGCTCTCTTTCTTACCCTCCATAAGAAAGTGTTGAAAGTAAAATATATTTTAATTCCCTCCCTCTCCCCCGTCTCTCTTGCTTTTCTCCTTCTCAGTGCCATATGCTCAAAGCTCCATCTCAGGCTCATTTGGAGTGCGACACACACACACACACACACACACACTGACACACACACGAGCTCTATCAAAGCAAGGGAACAGCTGGCTTGCTCGATATGGATGACTACTCGCCTGTCAACTTGTTTCACACACAGACACACACACACACACACACACACACAAACACACACATCATCATCATCATCAAGTCTGGTGTTTCTTGCTTGTTTGAAAAGGAAAGTGAGTGAGAGATAGAGCGAGCAGGTTGGAGATTTAAGTGAGTGAGTCAAAGGGAGCAAGTGAGAGACTTGTGTCAGATTAATTTGACATTACAATTACTCAAATGTGTCAGTATTCACCGTGATATTACTCAAACAAAGTAATGCAGAGTACTTGATTCGAACAAGAGAGGAAGTTGCTGTTATCCGAAGATGCAAACATGCACTCAAATGCACAAAATCAGAAGCACACCGACAGTATGTATCATTGCTCACCACCACAAGCACACGCTCTTGAATACATTTTGAATTCTATTTTAAGGTGTGATATACACCTTTAGAATAATGGTAGATGCCTCTAAGTTTTAAGAGGGGTCTATTTCAGTGTAAATTTCTCCAGCATAGGTAAGTACTAATAATAGTTTAAGTTAAATTGAAATTATACATTTAAAGAACAACTGTAATCACATGTGGTCGTCCCTTTTTGCAGTCAAAAGTAGTTTTTTATTGATTGTTAAAAGTTTTTTTTATTATCACTCTAAAAGGAAGAAAAAGTTATTTGGGGAAATATCAGAAATGCTCAGCGTGTCGGTGTCTGTGTTTGACTGACAGCAGCTGGCAGACTGAGTGAAAACAAGAGCCAGAGTAGACAAACTTACAGGTCCTGGGCAGACTGGTTGTTAGCAGTGGTACTGAACAGCAATGACCACATTAGCATCTAACAGGTCCGAAGTGACATTTTCAGGTATGCTTACATGCATTAATGTGCTTAATGTGCTGCAGCTGAGCACTTAATTAGCTATCTAGCCTGCTAACTGACAATAGCGGTGCACTTTTCCCCAGTGACTGTTTGTTTGGTGGCTCATTCAACAAGCTAAGGTGCAGGACAAGACGTGTGTATATGTTTGTAAGTCAGTTAAGAAGGAGACTTTAGCAGGAAAGCTAATGTGGGTTATTGTAGTGTACTGTAGTCTGTAGCTTGTGTGTCGTTTAGCAGGATGCTAACAGGCTCAGTGTGACCATCTGCTCTGTCTGTGATAGAATGCCACGTTATCAATTTATTCAAGAGTTGATTTGTTGTATCGAAATACTTCATTTTGGTTTCTGATTTTTTTCTCAAAGGAGAACACAGGACAAGTGATTTACAGAGCAGATATTTATGTAGCAGAACAAAAACAACATGCAGTTTAATTTCAGTTGGACTTTCAATTATTTATGATTAAATGCAACTATTTAAATGTAATTTTATCTAAATAATGATTCATCTTATATCTAGTAACCCTGGCTAGTTACTAACCTAAGCATTATTACTAATAGCAAAGGTTTTGTAAAATATTTGTGGATTATAAAACAATAATTAACACCTGGGTGATAATGAAAACTTTTTTAAAAAGTATTATATGAAATACATTAAAATTATTGAGTATTACTTTGCAAAAATACTTTACATTATTACTTACTACATTATTTGGGACAAGGTTGTAAATAATATGTGATCTGTTACTATTGCTATTTTAACTGCTTATGAGTTAGTGTTAAATGTTAATTTGAGAGAAATCAGTGCACCAGTCATTACTCAACAGTTTCATATGGATAACGAGTCACAGTGGTTGTTCTCTTACCTCCCCTGTGTGGCTTAGACTCAGTTTTGGCAGTTTATTCTTCACGTTCCCAGAGTTTCCTCCAAAAGCCTGACTATTGTTGAATCCCTCTGTGGCCACTAACGGGGGTTTTAGCTGGGGAGAGTCACTGGGTGCCTGGTCCTGGCCGTCCATTGGTCGAACATATGCTGTGGGCTTCTGCTGCACTGCGACTGGCTTCCCTGATAGGCTACCAGGTGGGAATGTGGGCGTGGTCAGTCCTGATGTGGGAGTGGTTAGACCAGGAGTTGGCGTCGTCAAAACTGACGTAGAAGCCAGCGGGGAAGAGGATGTAGAGAGGTGAGAGCTTTCATTTTCAAATGGGGAGGATTTAAAATGTCCACCATTTTCTGTGTTAGTGGAAGACTTAAAATGGCCACCGTCTATGGTAGAAGATCTAAAATTGCCACCATCTGTGAACGAGAAGGAGAAAACCAAAACAGAAAAGTGAGTTGTCTCTCTACAAAAAAATCACCAAAGCAACACCTGTTTTTGTAGAATATTGCTGTGCTCTATTCTGTCAAAATCTAATGAAGTTTGAACACCAAAAATTCACTCTCCCAGATGGATGGAGCCAATCACAATCAAAGCAAATTATGTGTTGCCTGGTGGTTTAGAAATCATCCGGAAGACAGGGTTACCATCAGATGCAGATGTTAATTTTCATAAATCCCAACCAAAAGGTAATACAGTCTGTTTTTCACTGAAATTATTCATCAGCACATGGGGCTCCAGGAAATACAAAGAAAGTGATTGTTCATGAATATCAAAATGTGTTCATATACACATGTCGTGTGAATGACTTTAAACCAACCACATTCATCATTCAGATGTTGCCCACTATTTTTCAAGGAATAATTCAATTTAGTATGTATTTGCTTTCTTGTTTAGAATTAGATGAGATGATACCAATCTCATATCTGTACGCTAAATATGAAGCTAAAGCCAGCAGTTTAATAGCTTAGCTTAGCATAAAAACTGGAAGCCAGGGGAAACAGCGAGCCTGGCTCTGTCAGCACCATTTTGAGATATAATATGTTAATCAGTAATATCAAGTGCTGCTGTCAAGGTTTGTTTTTTATTTAAATTTTGGACAGAGCTAAGCTAGCTGTTTCCCCCTGTTTCCAGTCTTTATGCTAAGCTAAGCTATCCATCTGCTGGCTCTAGCTTCATATTTAGTGTCCAAACATGAGAGTGATATCGATCTTCTCATCTAACTTCCAGAAAAAAAGTGAATACGAATATTTCCTAAAATGTCAACGTATTCTTTTAAGGCCTTTTCATATAGGACTCACCTGGGAGAGGAAGGGTTTTGGAGGGATGGGTAGAATGTCTCCTCCCAGAAGAGGAGGATGAAGAAGAGGATGAAGAGGAGGAAGAAGGGCTTGAGTCTCCCTTTAGACCTAGTTCATCTTTCAGTGAGCTGAACAGCTCCTCATGCCTTTGCATTTGCTGTTCCTCTAATAAAGACATTTTCCCTCTTCCACTTGTTGTTCCTGCAGCCTGCCCCTGCCCTTGTCCTAACCCCAGAACAAGGCCTGTTCCCTGGGCGCTCTGTCCATGGCCTCCCCTTGACCAATCCATGGAGCTCCGGGACTTTTTTGAATTCTGATGTGGCACTGATTGGGCGCTTGATGAGGATGCTGTTGAAGCAGGGGGTTGCATGGAAGTCGAAGATGAGGAGGGTGCATTTCCCATCCTCTTCTCCCCACCTCCCTCCACTCCTCCTCCTCCACCTCCTCCTCCTCCTCCCGTTCCTCCTCTAAGGGTTTCGTTGAAAAGCTGGGACTCCATGGCGGATCTCTCTGTAGCTGAAGTGGTTGGGGTTTGCAGGTTGTTGTTGGCACTGCTGCCTTTGGGGATTCCTACTAAGTGGCTCTGGTTTGAATGGCTGGTTAACAGGTCTTTCATCTCTTCGTAGGAGCCCAGTGTGTTCTGGACGCGATTGGCCAACGCATCACCTTTATTAGTCTGAAAGGAGAAAAGAAAGAAGAAAAAGACAGGAGGGAGGAAGAGAAGGAGTATTAATTAAGTCTTCCATTTTTCCATTTCTCCAGACTTGATGAAAAGCCCTCTTTACTCATCCAGAGAGTAACAGTGAGAGATGAATTGGGTGACCACTGACCAGACATCAGGATGAGATGATTAATTAAACACATGCCACCCTTAAGAGGGTCCAGTCCAGGCTGGAGCAGTAAAATTAATGGGGCAGGAATCATTATTAGCCTGACCCCAGATTCTCAGGCAATCAGCGCTTGGAGGACAGTGCGGGTTATACTGATATATGATGGTATGGCACCTTCAGCTGCTATGTGGTAATGCTGAGATGTTCCTCAGAATGGCTCAAGAGTACCTTTTGTGTCAGTCATTGATGGTTTCTTTAATGATGAAACTACATGATTTGATCATCTGGCATTTTTTGAAAGGACAAGGGCAATCAGCAGGTCTATATTAGGCTTCAGATTCTTGTAAAAAAGCCACAGAAGAGGAGGAAAAAGTGAAGACCGGTAGATTTTTATCCCGTCCTCTGACATTTCTTTTCTACCTTGTGTAGCAAATATTAATCATGAGCAAAGTGTGAATTATGCAAGATCTACAGCCTATAATTTAATCGTGACATTTCATCACGAATTACAGACAAATGATGAACACTGAAAACAGAGAATGAGATCAATGTGAAATGTGGTTCTGTCATTTTATTGGACATCAGTTTTGTGGTTTGGTCAATAGATTTTCTCAGTCATATGAGGTGAATGCTTCACTCTGCTAATCGCCCCTGTGCTGACATGGAGTGATGTGAAATGAAGAAGGTTTAAAGGTTGAAATGCATAAGAAGGAGTGAATAAAAACCCTTTATCTAATTTTCAAGACAAGGTGAAACTGCCTGCATTTAGAGAGGTTAATGAAATCATGAATAACGAATTTATGTTCAGGGAGTTAGCAGCTTAACTAATATAGGTCATTTTTCTTAAAGGAGCATCAAGTTACTTGTAATAATGATGTAGATCTACATGAGTCTGTGAGCATCAATTTTCAAAGTACTGCAGTGACCAGCGAGGAAAGAAATCAGGCATCTTTCACACCAAAAAAAATGTACAAACATTTAAAAAAAACATGATTTTTATGTTTCATTTTTTTATTATGATTGACTTGAATCATGATTCTTGTTTGTGTGTGTGTGTGTGGATTTGTTTTTCCTATGCAAACAGCTTCAGTCAATAACCAAATAATACTGTAATAACAGGCAATGATCTATGCAGAGGTCTTATTGCTGAGGAGGGAATTCTGTGTGTGTGTGTGTGTGCTAGACACTTCACAACCTTACAAATGAGTATAACACCACCCTTGTATTTGCTCTAATAGAGGGCAATGTAAGCATCATTTGATGATAATTGCTATATTGCAATACCCATTTTCATAATCAGACTGGTGTGACAGCAGTTTAAGAAGCAGGTAAAAATGAAATGGGTGGTTTGGTTTCTGGTAAAAGTCACACAACCATCAGGAACATTAAAGCACCAGTAATCTCACAATTATTTCATTAGTCTTCCAATTATTTTCTTCATTAATTGATTGATTGAAATTTTATTTCTCAGAGGTCAAGGTGAAGTCTTCAAATCGCTTATTTTGTCCAACCAACAGTCTTAAACCCCGATGGTTTAATTTACTATCATATAACACAAACAAAAGCTGCAACTCGTAGTTTTTCTTGAAAAAATACTGATACAATTAATCGATTATCAAAATAGTTTCCAGTTGATTGATGAATTGACTAATCATTTTATCATCAATCAATCAATCATTTTAAAATTAGAGCCTTCCTTGCAGATCTCACGTCAGCTACGGTAAGCGATCTATGTGTCATGTTCAGTGCATTTCATGCAAGATAAGTGCAAGAAAGTTGTGTTTCACTCAAATGTACAGACCAAATCAATTCCAATAAAGAGTATAAGTATAAAGTAGAATTTAAAAATCAATAAGCAGATGAACCTCCTAAATTTGCAACTTAAACGCCTTCAGAGCTAATTCCAATATTTTCTGATGCAACCTTAATGGAAGAGGAAGAAAGTAAATGTGAAAATATCTCAAATTACTGACATGCCTATTCAGGGCGGATCAATGTCATCATGTTCAACAGAATTAAGTATGGTACGTAATTTGTGGTGCAATTTTTACGTTATCGTTTAGGGACAGGAATGCACAGGAATAAGAACACAGACTTAAGACGACAGATTCTTGTGGTTGTGCGGTCCACAAAAAACCTCAGCTCAAATCTAAGTGACTGGAAGCAGCATTCATCTCTTGTATCACGTCTCTCTGCACTTCACTGTATCCTTCATTTTAACACTCTAATAAAGCAGGAAAACCATGAAAATACCAAAAGTGAGACATGCAGGGCAAAGACTCAAGCCTTATTTACAAAAGAATCATACAAGAAAGGAGAGGACTGCATTCAAATAATCTTAACAGATGTAATTTCTGTGTGTACACACACACACACACACACACAAACACTACACACCATAGCGAGCCAAAGTTAGCTGTGAATAAATTAGCCCATCTCTTCTCCATCTCCAGCTCATGAATAAAAGATCTGGTGGCTGAAGAGGAACAGAAAACACATTTACAGAGAGGCAAAATGGAAAACAGAGAAGGAGAGGATGAATACCTGTGTATGTGTGTGTGTGTGTGCGTGTGCATGTATGTGTGTATGTGTATATAGATCATCCCAAGTAGCTGCTAACAGCATAACACTCTTTAACAGGATTAGAAGAGGGATTAGCTAATAGCTGACAGAGAGAATGAACACTGGAGAACGAGAGTGAGAAAGACAGACAGAAAGTGACGGACACGCGACAGATATACAGGTAGAGAGAGAGGAAGACAGAGAGTGACGGCGAAATAAATGAAAAAGTGGCGAAGAAGAGAGAGACCGGGAATGATGGAAGTTCTATAAATCCTATGTGATAATGAAAAAGGGCTGATATAGATCTCTAAAGGAGCAGTTCAGTAAATTCAGTCAGCACTTAAACACAGAGAGAGTGCAGTGAGGTTGTGGTGGTCTTGGTAAATCCACTGAATTCTATGAAGTAAAGCAACACTCTCAGAAAAAAAAAAAAAAAAAACAACTGAAATTGTTAGTGTGGCAAATAAATCAGCAGAAGAAAGCAGCAAGGTGTGCCAGAGCCGTTTTTCAAGTTTAGCAGCAGCGAGAGATAAAGTGGGGAAGTGTATGGAGGGAAAAGATTAGTGGGAAGGAGCTGGAATATGAAACAAGTAAACATGTTATCCCCTGAATGATGCAGTCACCCCTTTGGGCCCGTCACTTACAAGATGCATCATCGCTCCAAGTTTTATCTGAATTATAGTTACCTCCAATGATGTTTTCTCTGTTAAGCCAATCACTGTAATTAATGAGAAATCCTCGGCACAGCAGCGGCGTTCAGTCAGGTGCTGGTGTGTGAAAGAATCCGAAATGAGGAATACATAAACTCACTCTCTCAATTGATTTTTTCTTTTTTTTTTTCATTTATTTCAGCATTTTTGAAAGCTCTGGTAGTTAATTGTTGTCGGTGATCATTTATTATATGTGATTATGTGAATCTAAATCGTATACTTATTGTAACTCAAGATAAACTATCTTAAAGCTGCTCAAATCAATATTTTTATGTTAACAACGGATCAAATGCAAGTATGTGATGTAAAAGGTGTCGCTCGTAGCGATGCGGTGTGGTTCGAGTGTTTTAGCATCTCAACTCATTGTGTTCCAGTTTTGTGGCTTGAAACTTTACATAAGTTCAGTTTCCAGATGCAGCAGGAAACTGTTTTTGAGCAAAAAAAAAAAGCTTTTCAATTAGCTGGTGAAAATAGTGGAGCAATTAACAGATTAAGAGCCAGATACTGTATTTCATTCAGCAGTTGTTGGAGGCCAGAAACACGACTCCAAATGAATGATAATGGTGCTCCGTGTCTGCTGGGTGTGTAAATGAGCAACTGTTTGCTAACACAGTCACAGTATCGACTTTATAAGGAGAAATTATAGAAATTATATTTGGGTATTAACTGAGGTGGAGATGAGCATTAAACCTTAATATTTCCATAGCATCAAGTACTGAAAAGTGTCAGTGTTGAACAGTTTGGATTAAATATTTAACAGATTCTTTGGCTTGTTTATTTCATCTTTGATCAGAAACTTTAGGCTATAATTTATTTAGGTAAAGTTTGTTATTTCTTTATCTAACAACTGATGCATTGAGCAGCAAAAACTAAGAAGTTCCAGTACTTGTAAAAATGCAAAAAAAAGTAGGTCCAATGCAAGCAAACCAATTTCTTATTTTGATCCAATTACTTTCAATTTTTAAGGCACTTAACATAGTTTCAAGTTTAATCAAAATAGCAGGAGAGGCTTCTGAGATATCCTCGCTCTCCTCTCACACACACACACACACATACGCATCCTGACCTCACCTCAGCACCATTAATTAGTTGAAAACAATTAGTTGGAGTATGGAGGCATTCAGGATTAGATTCATTATCAGAACAACCTCTTGCGTGCAGCCTTCACCCCCTGAACCCTTGACCAGCGTCTTAGTGAGAAGCCCTCGTGTCCTCTGTGTTCAGACACAGCAGCAGTTAAACACATTCTGTCAAGATTCAAAGCCAGTCTGTCCCAAGGTCGATACACTTGGCAGCATAACCAAGTGTTGAAGTGTCTGGCGGTGGCAAATGAGAGTTAACAGTCCAAAAACAATTTTATACACAAGGGCAGGAGAATGGCCATGAACTTCATGCATGGCTAGTGCACTTTCTGCTAAAGACAAACCCAAATCATGGCGCCTCAAGTATCTTAGAACAGAACAAACTAAAAGCATATGCTCGAGGGTATTGCAGCATTGGCCTCAGGGGGAGAACATGAGGAAAAAAGAAGAGAATAGCCTATAATGATCTCCTGTATAGGCCATCATTGGCTTTATCCTCCATGAAAGTAGCATTAAAGTGCATTGTGGTGAAAAAATATGTTAGGATAATTGTTGTTTAACAATAACAATTCCTTTCAGTTGATTGCTGTGAATCTGCACAAGGCGAAATTGTTTCATATGAGCCTAAATCACAGAGCGGGGCTGCTTTTTAGAAGAGAGAGGCTCATCCTCACTGATTAAGATGTTGTAAATTCACCCCATTTCCCCAAATGAAATTCTGGCGTCAGGTGCGTCCACTTCTCTTCCTGCGGATATCAATCAAAACTTAACAGCGAAACATAAAACTGTCTCCTAAACAGCGATGAGAGAGCACCCTGTGTAGAGAGAGTGTAAAGAATCACCGCCCAGCCAGGTTGTAAAGATGAGAGTGTGCTATGTACAGCTGACGTTAGCTTACAGCATTTTTTTGTGTTTCAGTCCTTTTTTTAAACAGTTACCTTTTGCTTGACATTGTGAAATTGGTTGTTTCAGATTTAAAGTGTCGAAAAAAGAGTTTTTGGGAAATAAACACTTTCTTTCTGAGAGTTAAATAAGAAGATTGATACCACTTTCATGCCGTTATGTACGGAGCTGGAGCTAAGAGGCGAATAGACAACGTTAGCATGGAAGCAGGAGGCACCTCAAAGCTGACTAATTAACATGTTATACATAATATGCTATATTGTCATACAAAAATGACAATTTGTGGCTTTAGGTGGAATTACATGCTGTAACTATTTATTGACAAACTTCCTTTATTCTATGCTAGGCTAATCACCAACTAGCTCCAGCTCAGTACTTCATGCACAGATATGAAGTACTTACTCTCAGAAAGAAAGAAAATAAGCCTATTTCCCAATATATTGAATTATGTTTAAATTGCATAATGATTAGGTTATATTTTATCTATATTACTAAAAATTAGGACCATTTTTAGAGAGGGATAGATAATCAATTGTTCCTACTTTATAAGGTTCTCCAAACAGGTTGAATCCAGTAGAGAACAGGTCTTCATCCTGTTGGACCTCCTGGTTCCTCCTCTCCCACTCTCTCCTCTTCAGGGCGCTGCGCTCCGACTCCAGATGACTGAAAGGGCACAAAGAGAAAAAAGCTTGTTAGCATCCCCCACTGAGGCCGACACATACTCTGCCACCAAAGAGAGCCACCAGTTTTTAATGAGATTCACTAACAAGTCATTTTTGGATCTGCAAAGAGCACTGAATAAAATTCTTTTCCTGCAGTGTGATTAGAGTAGCTGGGTCTCTGGTAAAGGAAAATAACAGGGTAAATTATGTCAATCCGCTGTCTGAAAATTACTTAAATTCTACAGCAACACAAAGACATAAACCAGAAAGGGAAAAGTGAGAGAAAAACAGAATTCTGGTTTAAGCAAGAAAGAGAGGAGGCTTTCTATAAAATAAGAAGTCAAGAGAGGGATAAGTAATGACAAAAATATCCAACCTGATTAATGAAGCTGAATGGTTTTAGGTTACTAATAATATTTAGACATGCCTACTAAATAAACCTGACTCTATTTACATCACTATTTATCTGACTTCCAACACAGGCCTGCCGTCCTCCGCTGAAGCTAATATCCTGATAATACCTTCTCTACTGAACACACAAACCATGAGCGAAGTGTGTGTACTGACATTTACAGAGAATATATATAATGTTTTCTATCACTTTGAATTCCTTTACACAATGTCTCTGACTGAGTTTAAGTATTTGTTTCACTCAGGTCTTTTATAAATTCCAGCAGCCTTAAGTTTGCTTTGCAAAGGGTGCTTGATCTTCACACACCAATAAAATACTTATCTCATGCTATTACTGACCTTTATCATCCAGAACTTTGTGAAAGCTCCTATATAGTTCTGCTATGTGTATCTGTATCTGCAGGAAGCAGAGAATATTTTTTGTCTACAGCTGAAAGTAAATAAACCTAAAAATTCATGAGGAATATTAGTGAGAAGGTTGTTTCTCTTTGAGTCTTCTTGTTTTGCAAAAAAGTGTGACTTGTGTGATTTGTCCACATACTATTTTCAAAAAAATGTATTTATGCTGAATTTATTGATTGGCTACTTGGGGCAGTGTAAAAAACTATAAACACAACATTGACATATTATCATGTTATAAATCTGTTATGTTAAATGTATTAGCAAACAATTACCTAGCTCAGTTACCTAGCACTGTTTTGGTCTCCATCAACTCTTGAGAGAAATATCTACTTCTTCTATCTGCTGAATGCTCCACTATGTTCACCGGATAGTCACTAACTTTGTCTGTCTGTTGTTTTCTGCTCTTTAGGTAGTGGTAGTGTTTTTTTAAACCAAAAAACCCTGCCTACTGTGTCTGGAAACAAAATTGATGAAAGCGGTGAGACTGAATCAGAACAGTAAAGCTGCAGGCCATCAAACTAAAACAATGAGATGGAAGACGCTAAAATGCTCCGTAGAGCTGAGAGGAGCTGCAAAGCTAGGTGATAATTATCTTGGGTTCATCACTGCAAGCCACACCTTTTAAATTATACAGTCACATGATCCATTGTTAATATATAAATACTGATTAGTGCAGCTTTGGTGGGTGTTCCAGTAAAGGCGGTGTTGTGAAAGGATTTAAGAACAACAATCATTCAAACTTTATTTGTATGGCACCTTTCATACAAGTTAGTGCCATTCAAAGTGCCTCACAGATGACTGACGAGCCAATAATAAGACAGAGCAAATGTAACAGTAAAACAATGTGAGACGAGAAATAAAAAATATGAACATGTAATTAAATAAAAATAGATTTAAAAACTATAATAAGAAAATAGAATGAAATTTGATTAAAAACTAGTAAAATAGATAAAACAAAGACAAATAAATTGCTAAGAAAAAAAAATAAAATAAAAATAAAACATAGTAATAAAAAATTTACAACATGAACACAATAAAGTTAATTAATAAAATGAGGTAAATAATGTCTATAAATCATTCAAATCAATCAAAAGCCAGTCTGAAGAAGTTTTAACGTTTAAAGATTTCAACACTTCCAGCTGCTCTCAGATCCTCATCAGACTCTTCCAGCAGCTCGGAGCATAAAAGCTAAAAGCTGCCTCACCAAAGGATTTAGTCCCGCACTTTGGAACAACTAAAAGACTCCAGAGGGCTTGAGGGGCCACACTGGTTCATACATTGTAAGCATATGAGACATGGGGGCTGGCGCAAGACCATGAAGAGCTTTAAAAACAAGTAAAAGATTTTTAAAATCAATAGGGAACCAATGTAAGGACTTTAAAACAGGTGTAATGTCTTCTCTCCTTCTGCTCCTGGTCAGCACTCAGGCTGCAGTTGTAGCTGATTTATAACTATATTGGGTAGACCAGATAGAAGAGCATTACAGCAGTCCAGCCTGCTTGATATAAAAGCATGCATTAGTCTCTCTGTATCACTCAGAGAGAGAAGTGGTTGCTCTTTGGCAATATTTTTTAGATGATAAAAAGCAGATTTGGTGACAAGCCCCATATGAGCCATAAAGTTCAGCTCTGAGTCAAAGACCACACCAAGGTTTCTTGCTTGTTGGCTCGCTGTCAAAGTCAAAGGGAATCTAATTTTGTGAGCAGTTTCTCTCTCTGAGCTTTAGAACCTAAACCTGAAATTCAGTTTTATCCTTTTTATCCTTGAGCTGAAAAAAAGCTTTGTGACATCCAGACATTAATATATAAAATCAATTAGCCCTGTGTCATCAGGAGGCACGGCCACATAAAGCTGTGTGTCATCGTCATAACTATGGAAAGAGATGCTGTGTCTCCCGATGACATCACCAACAGAGGCAAACATGCCAACCAGTCAGTAATAAAATGAAATATAATAACGAATGAACATATTTATGGTCAATCTGAACCAACTCAATAAAGTTGAACAGAAGGAACAAAGTGTCTGTTCCAATTACATTATTAGCCAGAGCTCCCAAGGCCAACCCAGTTTAAGTTTTCTATTTATAGTAAGGTTAATATGATGCAACATATGCCATTAGCTGGGTACTTTCATTCATGAGTGCATTCATTTTTAACGTAGGTGGGCCCAGTGGGAATTGAACTCCTAATCCAGGCACTGTTTATGACATGCTGTACCCACTGAACCACACACACACACTGCAAAGGACAGATGCATTTATGTCCTGTCACAGTGTCATTGGATGGGTCCCAATAAAATGTGCTTTTAATCTTTCAACATTCCTACACTCCTGCTATAAACTATGATTTCCAGGCCTGAAAGCCAGAAATGATTGCTTGTGGATATGATTCATGATTGTTTCTTGTGGCGTTTAAAATACGAGACAGCTGACAGTAAACAATCATCGGAATGATCGGAAGCAAAGGAGACTGGTCTGTGGGGAATAAAGAGTGTGGTGAACCCCAGGTTTTTAGAGCATTTACCTTACATAACTGTATATTTTTAGCAAAAACCCCTTTTACTGCACAGTTACCGAGCCTCCGCTGAGAAATCTACAAGCTGCCAGCCAAACTCGCATCTCAGAAGTACAAAGTAGTGTGTGTGCGCCAATGTGTGAGTGTGTGTGAGTACAAGTTATGCATGAGGCTGTGGCCTGCTGACCCAGGAAAGGGCATCCTGTTTTACCACATCCACTGCAGAGAGATGAGACAGGCCGGCTAATTAGCGATCAACACAATTAAAAGAGACTTTCTCTTTTTCTCTACCAGACCTCGCCTTCAACATTTAATCTATCAGCAAGATGTGAGTGGGAGGGAGAAAGAAGCAGAGAGGCAATGAGAGGGAAGGAGGAGGGTGAGGGGGGGGGGGGGTTGGGAGGGGGTGATCACAGAGACCCATGGGAGGGAAAAAAAAGACCCAGTTTCAGGGCAACAGACAGTTTCTTAAAAAGGAAAGAAAAATAAGAGAATGATGAAAGACGGAGTGGAGGGATGGGGAGAGGAAGGTAGAATGAGAAGAAGGGAGGAGCAAAAGGCGAGAGAGAGAGAGAGAGCGCGAGCAGTGGGAATTCCAGGCAAGATGATTGACAGGTTAGGTGTTTGTGTGTGTATGTTACAGCTGTACATGTAGATGTGATCACCGTGCACGCTGGAACTACTGGCTGACATGTGCATTGTCTGTCAGTGCAGAAAGATAAGTGACAGAGCTGTCACTACGACAAACACACATATACAGTACACACACACACACACACACACATGTACACAGTGCCGCAGTCCCCTGCCACAGATCACTGTCTCTGTCTCCGTCTGTCACACACCAGACATTCACACAGAGGGAATCAGGTCAGACGAGGTAATTAACACATCCAGGATTTATTTCCCAGCGTGAGGTAGGAACAGAGTGCAGCGCTACCTGTCACATACAGGTTAGCCTGCTGCCACTAGATCTTTTTTCACTTCACTGAAATTAAATCTTTTTCACAGGTTTTTGAACCATAGTGCTGCTGTCAGCCAGGTCAGTGAGAAACTTTACTGCTATGTGCTGTGAAATGGACTAAAGTCACTTTGTCCAAATCAAAGTTTTTGAAATGTACAAAACTGAAGCACAAAGTCAAAGTTTTATTATGGTGACTTTGCTAAGGAATCAAAATGTATATCCTGGGTGTTTTTTTTGACTTGTGCATTTTTTTGATTAAAATTGTCCTCACTAAAAACAAGAAACTTAAAGTCCCCCTACACTCAAAAATATGTTTTGCTTCTTGTTTCTTCAGTTGGATATTTGAGCTTCACTGCAGAATGATGTATGTGCACAGTCTGATTTCACATTTATCTGCCGAAAGTGGAAAGTTTCTCTGTGCTCATTGAAAATGTGAGTTTAAGGGGCCTACAAGAAATATTTGTGACGTCACAACTAGTTTGGAAGGTAACTGTATGCAAGTTACACAAGAGTGATGTGGAAACCTGAAGCCTCCAGTGCACAAACACTGAGAATGGACTCTATAGTGAAGTAGGAGACATCTATCTGACAGTGTCTTTGTAAGCATCTAAATAACAATAGCTCAAAATATCACTTCAGTTACAACAGCCAAACAGTCAAACAGCTCTTAGCTGGCGTTGTTAGCCGTAGCTGTACTGTAGTCCCAACTACCAAAACTAACCTATGTCAGTCAGTAACACCATTGCTGAATGTGACACTGTGCAGGAGCAGGTGCAGGTGTTGATATAACACGACCAAATCAGTGCTAACATCAACATTAGACATCCACTGCCTGAGTGGACGCTGGTTTGCAGAGCTTGCAAGCTTCCACTTTCCGAGTGAAATGGTACATTAGCAACACAACGTGTGCTTGTTGAAAAAAGGGAGAAACACAACCTGTATCAACATTCACAGGCTATGCAGGGCTATGACACAGAGTTGAAACGATTAGTCAATTAATAATCAAGAGGAGATTAACTATTTTGATCATTTATTCATCATTTTGAGCACTTTTTAAAGAAAAAATACCACATTCCTCTGGTTCCAGCTTCTTAAATGTGAATATTTTCTTGTTTCTTTAGTCTTCTATGATAGTAAACTGAACATCTTTAGGTTGTGGACTGTTGGTCAGGACAAAACAAGACATTTTAGGTTGCATTTTGGGCTTTGGGAAAAGGTAATCAACATATTTCACTATTTTCTGACATTTTATAAACCAAATGACAAATTGATTAATTGTTAAAATAATCAACAGATTAATTGATAAAGAAAATAACTGTTAGTTGCAGCCCGAATAAATATTTAAATTTTAGCTGGGTTTGAATCTCCATCTTCCAGATTTGTGATGATATCACATGTTGAAAGAACAGAGATGGCAGCTGGGTGTGTTAGTTTTTCTGCACTGCTGCCATGGAGTAATGTGATAGATAGACAGTAAAACACTCTATTTTAAAGAAAAAAAGAAAGAAAGAGAGAAAGAAAGAAAGAAAGAAAGAGGCGAGAAAAGAGGCAGATGATGGACAGACGGATGGACAGATGGATGGATTGCTGGGGATTAATAGCAGTGGTGATATCAGCAGTGGGCATACTGTCGATGCTGATATTTTCTGTGAATGAAAATGTAGCGATGGCAGCTTTCTTTCCTACCACTCTGCTTTCCTTCTGTGTGTGTTAATGTGTGTGTGCGTGTGTCTGTGTGTGTGTGTGCGGGTGCGTGTGTGTGTGTCCTGAAGTAATGCTGATAGCCAGAGTAAGCTCTGGGAATTTAATCTCAGCAGAGCTATGCTGTGCTCCCCTGATAACTAAACGCACACACACACACAAACACACACTCGTAAATGTTTCTAACACAGACTCATCACCCTCTCATTCACTTTCACTGCAGAGTTTCAGTAACACTCTCTTCCCCTCCTCAGCTACTGCTACTGAGGTATCCTTCAGCAAGGCACTGAACCACCAGACACCAGCTCAGTGAATAACCACAGGGGTTATTACAAAGAATATATAATAAATTAAACAGTTTATAATATGTTCTTATGGTAAAAATGTGCACGGAACAACACACAGTATTTTGTTTTATTTCTTCTTATATTTATTCATATTATATAACTACATTTGATGCCAGTGAAAAGAAAACCGGAGCCGCACAGCAGCCAGATGTTGAAGCCGGTCAGTGGATTGAGTTGAACATGTTGAAGTTTCTGTGTTCTGTCGTCAGTGGGAAGAAAGGCTGCGTATGTCATCAAGAGAGTTTCTGGAGTTGCTTCATTGAAAATCAACTGGAGCCTGACTTTGTGGACTCATGCTGCATTTGTGTCTTATGGGAATAACTGTCAGAACCGTTCAAGGCAACCACGTGGAAATATATTTTAACTCATTTGAAGCCATTTTGAGCAAAAGCTTTTTGAACGTTTTGGTCATTTACAATCAGCTTTTACACACTAAATACACACGCGACTGTGGCATTTTACAGATCATATTCTTCCTCAGGAGATGAAAAGCATTTGTTTTAACTGAAGTGAATGCGTCATTCATCATTTATCTCATATCCAAAATGAGGTTTTATAAATGGCACAGTGTGTAGCTAAAAGAGCACAATTATTGGATTAATTTGGAGCATAACAGTCACAATACTGGACACTGATTGGCTGACAGCATGCACATACACATGCACATTAGAAAACATGCTAAATGGAGGCTTTTATGTTTAAATGCTGCAAACTGTCCAGATAAGCCCTTTTCACAGCAGATATTTTAGCTTGTCATAGTAGGAAAGGCACAGGTGTTACTAATAACATTAACGATGCCTCTGCTCTATTCAAGTGTCCCAGTAAGCCATGACAGTATGACAAGTGAGCCAGCATGCTCAGTACCAGGACCCTGTTTGCACAGCAAATATACATCTTTTTTTATATGAAATCAAGCCGGTACAGTAGTTAAATCCTTCTGTTTCTTCTGGAATTACACTTTCTGAAATGAGCATCAGACCAATAAAATCTATGACAGCTTAATAGGAGATTGATGGCTGGGAAATAGCTTGAGTTTGGCAGTATTTCTCAACCTTCAGCCCACGTTGTGTTTTGTAGACTCGTGGCCCTGTAAACAAATAAATGCCAATCCTATCATCAGGCAAGAATATCAATATCAGATTATTATGCAAATTCTGAATTATGTTCCGTTTTTTTTTTTACTTTCAATGTCAACATTTTGAAAATTCTGGCTCATATGTCCACATGGCAACCTCAGTAGGTTAGGGAAAGATGGCGGTTAGGCTAGGCAACTTCAAACACTTGCTTAAATCGTGATAACAGTTAATAAAAAGCAGAACACTATTTACAGACGCCAACTCCCGCCTCCTGCATGAAAATCAGACAAACCCATCCACCACTCCGACCTCCAAACCCTCACTTTCCACTTCACTACATGAAGAGTACACTTCTTCCCTGCACTGCCACTGATGACTGGAATCATCCATTATGAACGTAATTCCAACAGAAGGACACTGAGCTGATAAAACATTATGATCCTTCATCAAAACTCTGTGCAAGTCAGTGAAACTCATTCTAGTACAAAATAGAACAATAAGAAGTTTACGATTTCATCCCAAGTGCAGACAATTTTGTCACATTATTGCTTTGGAATATCTGACACTGTTAGGAAAAACTAAGGATTACTTCATGTAAAAAAAAAAAAAACCTTTAAATGAAGCCAATCAGTGTAAATAATGTGTTTATTAAACAGATCTTGTGTTTAAATAAGGTCTGTTTGAATTCTACAACAGGACCCCTTTAATTGCTGGAGTTTTTATTCCAGAAAGTGTGAAACTTCCTGTCAGTGAACACGACGGAGCTCTGTTCACATTCCCAAAACGGTCCATGAAGGCAAAAACGACGAGAGGCTCTGTTTTTATTTTACTTCAAAGTTTCACCCACGCTTTTATTAGTGACACCTCCGCCAGTAATGAAGTCATTATGACAATTTGCTTTAAAATAAATCTTATTAATCTATTGCTTCTAGAAATGAATCGCCGCTGATTATTATACCTCTGGCTCAAGTGGTGTTATAACAAGCCCTTCATATTTTCAATCTTTGTGTTTTATTTAACCTGCATTTAACCAGGCAGCTCAATTAGGAATAAACCCTTGAATGCATTCGCGGCGTGCATGTGTGTGTGTGTGTGTGTGTGTGTGAAAGAGAGAGAGAGAAAGAGCGTGGGGGTGAGGGGGTAGAACGAGTGTTTTGGAATGACAGGGAGATGTGAGGGGGATAATGAGAGGAGGAGGAGAGGGGGAAGGAGAGAGGAATAGCTGTCAGGCAGCAGACAAAAGCTTTGTTTGAAGTGTCAGTTCAACGACGCATTTTGTGTGTGTGCGCACGTGTGTGTGTGTGTGTGTATGTGTTTTCAGGTTTGTGTGCTCATTCAGACAGCATTAGACATCAGAGACATATCAGCAGGCATTCCTGGATAGACAGAGAAGAAGAAGAAGAAGAAGATCCAGAATGCCGCCAGTATGAAAATATACAGCTTTTAGGTTTCTGTATGCTACTGTAAGACGGAGGATATCAGAAATCACTGCTTTGTGTCTTTGTGTGTGTTTGACATGAGAGCAGGTATTATAATGAGACACAGGCTTCAAACACATTGTTACCTTCCGGCTTTGTTTTCATGCACATCACACAAGCCCATGTGTTTGACACTGATGGATAGATAAATAGGCCGAGAGCGAGGACAGAGCAGGAATGAGAGAGGACTCTGCTGCTTTGTGTTTTTTATGTTTGTGTCACATCACAGAGGAGATAGCAGTGATGCACAGACATACTGTAGAAATTCACTGTATGTAAAGGAGTCCTCTCATTTACATATGTACATATTTTCTTAGTGTTTATTTCTTGTCTTTTGTTTGCACGTAGAAAACAATGATCGCAATATCAAAAATGTTGTAATCCTTTTGTTTATTTCAGAAATCGCACAAAAACCATCAGAGGTTTAGAGAAAGTACTACTACAACTAATACTGTGTACAGTTCTTAAAGGAGCATGCGAGGTTCAGTATTTACTGCAAATCATGTGCACTAACAATTCAACAAACACTGTTGAGTTTTAGATTTTCTGTCTCATTGATTTCCATTTCTTTCCAAACAATATGAAAATCAAACAGCAAACTATGAAAACTTGCTGGAGTTTAGTAAAGATAATGCAACAAAACAACTGAAGCTAATTGATTTTCATACTTATATCATCATACATATTGATATTCACTAAAATGAACGGAAACCAATGGTTGCTTGGAACACCAAGAAACACACATTCAAATGTCTAAAACATCTGAAAATGTTTGGCAAGAATATAAACATGATTTGTAGTTAAGAAGCTAAAACATGCAAAAACTCTGTACTTTGAGTCCTTGTGCTTTATTTGCTTTTTTAGCAACTCTAATTACTTCGTGGGGTTTTTTTTTTCTTTATTGCAAAACAAGACAAAACACAGAACACCACAAAGAAGACAAGAACAATGGATACAGGACAAATAAACACATACAAATTTTGTATGGGAACAAGGAGAACAACGTGATGTTAGTTATTGCTTGTGTTGATATGATGTTGGTGTATGCGCATTAGTATGTGCGTGTGTGTGTTCCACACTGGTCAGTCTGGGATGAAGTCTGTAGGGTAGATGGGTGAAAGAGGGGCGAAGTGGTGTACTGAGGGAAAGTATAGGAGAGAAGAAAAAAACCCCTAATAAATATATGTATACTAATGCTAATCCTAACCGCCATAACCATAATAATAACCAAGTCAGGGGAGTGCTGCAGTACGTCCGTCCTGGCCACTGGCAGTGAGGTGGGATTGGAGCACCGTCAGGGAGGTCCAGAGAGGGTCAGCAGGGTCAGGCTGGCAGGGTCAACAAGATTATTGTTTCCTTTTGTAATTATCGGTATGAATTTAAACTTTTTTGCCATTACTACCATATTTTTAATATTATTTCCTTGGTGATTTGTGTTTTACTTGTGTTTATTTTGACTGATGTTAGTCCAACTTTGATCACCGCCAGACCCTTACAGGAAGGAGCCTTACCAAGGAGGAGGGGGCCTGTTTGTTAGGGACTGACAGTCACATTTAGTTGTGGTACTGGTTGAGAGGAGGAATAAGGTGACCCAGTGTTCCTTCCCCATGCTGCCCATACGCTCTAGAGAGAACCACCAGCATGCTCCAGATACTTTGCAGGTTTTACATGCAGTACAAAATGAGCTCATAAAATATGACACACTGGTACAGTGTCAGGGATGGTCTCAAAGAAAATGTCAAAACTAATATTTCTATAATTCCAGTAACTGTAGCAGTAACTAATTCCAAAGACTGAGGCCAATATCAATATTTGAAGGTTAAAAAGAAGCTGATAATGATGTACCTGCTGATGGACCAGTTGACACTGACATCTGATCACCTCATTACATTGTTATGAAGAACATGTTAGCAGACATTACATTACTATTATTTTGGAATCGTGTTTTTGGCCAACTGAGGAAGTAAGGTAAGTAGAGTCGGTGCATTGGAGTAATTATAGTTTCTTTTAAAAGTTTAAAGCTGAGGCAACTTTTTATAATCACTAATCCCCTTAGTTAATGTCTGATCATCACATTTCAAAACAGCTGGCCACAACTGGTGATATCAGAAGGATTATTAGTCAGAAAAACACTAGAAATAAACATGTGTACATAGACGAGTAAATGACAGTGAAAGCTGACTCAGACACTCCTCATTGCCCCCCTTCCTCTCATCGATTGTCTTATTTCTGCTGCAGTGTTTACTCTCAGTCACTGTGGTTCACTCTATCATTAAAGATGGCATGTTTGCAATATGTTGACATAAACAGTAGTTGGAAAATACTTTCCTACATTGTATAGACAGAAATAAAAAAAAAAAAAGCACTGGTAAATGGATCAACTGGATTAATTAATGCAGGAATATGAAAAAGTCATTGGAGACACTGAAAATTCATTTAGATGAATACCTGTCTTTATAATTTGTGTATCTATAGGGGAACCTTTGCTTACTTGCCACTAATTAATAATAATAATTCCAGTTAAAGTTGTATTTGCTGTTAAAGTTATGGTTTTGGCAATAAAACAAGTTTATTTTCCAACTGCATAATGTTCTGCCAGAACTCTCCAATAGCAAAATGTATGTTGATGTTATGCATCTCTGTTAAGACATTAATTTCCTTGATATTATGTTTTCAGATTTTTTTTTTTTTTTTTTGGAACCGTCAGATATCGAAATCAGCCTTAAAAATCTAGTGTCTGTCCAGCTCTACTAAAAAGGTGTGTGAGTGTTTAAGTACAGTATGTGTGCATGTATTAAATGATGTGCCTCTGTCGTTGTAGGTACTCCAACATAATGGCTTTTAGAGCTTGGTGAAACAAAGGATTAAAGAGAGAGAGAGACTGTAACAATAGGAGAGACTGAGCGAGAGACCAGGAGAGAGCGAGATGTTGAAGTGCGTCTGATACAATGAAAACAGGCCACTCAGGCACATTTCAGAGTGCAAACACTTTTGAGCAGAGTCATTGTCAGAGCAAACACGGACCCTAGTGACTCTAGAGACCCTTCTCACGCCACGTCTCTGAATTCATTGTGAATGCCTCTCACCGCTTTTTATACGATTCATGATAACACGGCTTTTATAAAATGTATCAGCTGTTTCAGTCATTTGCAGTCAAAACCAAATTTAGAGGCTTTGATATGTTCGTGGTTGCAGGTAATCCAGTTTGACAGATATTTTTTTAGTGATAGTAGCAGAAAGTAATAATTTTTTTAAAAACTTTTGATTCTCTCTGAAGAGTCTTTTCAGCTCCGTCCAATTGCACATCAGTGGTGGTGACCTATTCCTCTTCCAGAATAGAAGAAGAGGATTGTGAAAGATGTGTGATGATTCACAGCTAAGGTGTGAAGAGTCATACTGTTTTCATTAATAATGGAACATGTACTTCCTTTTATTAATTATACAAGGTACTGCTGAATAATGACCAGATGAAATGAAGAAAAGGATTTTCACACATTTTGCAAAAATGCAGTAAATTGAGGTGGAGTGAAGCATCTTTCAGCATGATTGACTAACCTGAGTTTATCTCTGGATGATTGTGGTACTGATGATAAAATACAACATGTGGGAAGGCTGAGAACCACTTCTAGTTATCATCAGTCACTCATGAAAACAGAGTGAACCTGTCAAAGTTTTATTCAGGTAACAAAAATGAACTAACTGGCATAATTTTGGATTTGAACATCATTTTCAAACATTACAGTTCAGTGGATGAACATAATTATCACCCTTTTCGATGTCCATGCTTTTGCAGCTACAAATTCTTAAGTTGTCTCTGGAGAATATACCTGTGACCATCTGTGTGTTTGTCCTTGAAAGCTCTAGTGAGATTATTGGGTTTTAAACAGGCTTGTGCAGTTTGTGCAGCAGATCAGTATTAAATATGTTCACATCTTGTACTTCGATTACACTACTGATCCACTATCTCCTCAAAGCAATATTCTTTTCAGTTGCTAACTCAAGCAGAAACTAAACGGCTCTGTTTTTGATTAAGGACTTTTATGACGATCGTAGGACCTATCACTGAAACGATTACGTAATCAACAACTATGTTGATGATTTTGATCATTTAAGCCATTTATCAAACAACAAATGCTATGAGACTGTATAAAAATGATTTGGGTGGGGAGATGGGCTGAGCCTTTGGATCCCTTTGGGTGTTTGGACTTTGGATGTCAGAATAATATAGCAGAATTTAGTTGGTACAGTTCATCACATTAATGACAAAACAGCTACGGCAATC
Organism: Thunnus thynnus; assembly: GCF_963924715.1. Lineage (NCBI taxonomy): Eukaryota > Metazoa > Chordata > Actinopteri > Scombriformes > Scombridae > Thunnus > Thunnus thynnus. The sequence continues at coordinate 8,051,119 of NC_089525.1, read as the reverse complement.
ATTAGAATTTCAAGGTAATGTGTGGAGTTTTCCTGTAAACAAACTAAATTTATGTTTACACTGAGCGTTTCTCAAACAAATCACATTGTCTGTATCCTTGAGGTCTAACAAATGTGTTTGCATGAATGCATTTCCTTCTTTATAAAGCATTTGCAAAGCAATTCGAAAAAAAACAAACATTTAAAACTTTCATTATTTACATCCATGTTTGTTAACTTGCAGTCTTCTTCTTCACTGTCTTTGTAGGCTCATTGTTATGTTCTTGGCAGCTGAATAGCATAAAACCTGTATAACGTGTTGCTTGCAACCTTGTGCATGTGCACAATACAAACAAAACAGGAACTCATTCTTAAAAACATTGCTCCATATGGCCATTAGTGGTTAATGTTTAATGTAAGTGTACCTGAATTTAAACATACCTCCCCTGATTCTCTCCTGCTTCCTGTAAAAAATTTTTTTTAAAAAAACAGACGCAAAGAGAAATAGACATACTCCCCCCTTCCTCTGCTCCCTCTTGCCCCACTAATAATTTTCATACAGTCCCCAAAGATTCACTGGTTCCAGCTTCTCGATTGTGAGGTTTGTTGCTCATCTTGTTTTCATTAATTATAAATGTAATGTATTTAGGGTTTGGACTATTACTTTGATATTTTGCTGACTAAATAATTACTCTGGAGATTAATTGATAATAAATATAATTGTTAGTTGCAGCCCCAACAGCTACAAATTAAATTGTGGTTAGTGGGGTTTTAAATCTGACGCTGCTGTGTTTTTTGGATTCATGATCAGTATGCAGAACACATATTTTTAGACATCATAAACAGATGTTTTACTTATTTATTTAATGAAATTACTAATAGTTATCAGTAAATTACCATCATTGCTAAAATGTTCTGTGGACTCCTTCTATTCTGCCTTCACCCTGATTTCCTCATAGGCTCTCAATGAACTCTGATTACACCCAGCAGTGCTAATGTTTTAACTCTACAGAGGGCTGCTCCCCATCATCTGATTTCAAGATAGCTTTCCGCTCTGCCTTTGATGTGTAACTCCCGAGTCAGTCAGAAGGGCGTTTTCATGTGGCAGCAGGCCCAGTGACATCCAAACTGCACCGAAAAATAAAAGCACAACGTGAATCACTGGGGAAAATGAGTGCGCAGTGGCAACAATGACACTATTCCTAACATGAAAATGTGTCATTGCAATTATTTCACAGGAATACGTTGACGCTGAAAGGCTACAGGTCGTTTCTCCAGCTGCCAGCACAACAAATACTACATAATCATGAATGATGGCGCTAAGAAAATCCTGATTGCTCACTGTTGCTTTTTGAAAAGAAAACTGATTATTCCCTGATTAGCCAGATCAGTGATAAGGGCTTTCTTTATTTCCTGACTTTCACCTGATAATGAGGGGTTAATAATTTAACACACACTCAAAAAGCAACACCCCCTCCTCCTCAAGACACACATACATACACACACGTCCATACTTAATCTGCAGACTATTAGCTGATGAGGAAGAATTAGTGCTTGGTAAATTAGTTAATTAGATAATGAATGAACACACTTAACTACATCCTGTATTCTGTGAAATCAGAGCGGGAGAGAGAGAGAGAGAGAGAGAGACAGCAAATTATCAGATAACAGGTTAGAGAGAGAAGGACAAAAGATGGAGAGAGAGTGGGTGAGGAGGGGGAGAGAGAAAAGGAAAAAACAGAGAGAGAGTCAGAGCGAGGCATCTGGTGACGTTAATGTTTGCCTCAGAATGCTCAGAGAGCCGAGCTCTGGAGACGTAGTCTGGCTAAAACAAATACACACACGCGCGCACACACACACACACACACACACACACACACACAGAGTATCCCTCACTCTCCCTCTCAAAAACACTCATTAGGAGGTGTTCATGCACTTACACACACTTGGCGCACAGTTGCACAAAACCACACGCACCCATGCTACAAGTCCCAATGCGTAGACACACGCGCGCATGCACACACTCACACACACACACACACAGCGATAAGAAAACAATGTTAGACAGGCAGTTTATCATAAGGGCAGGAAGAGACAGAGAAAGATTAGAGACCATCCCCATATTCACAGGAACATAAACACTGTGTGTGTGTATGTGTGTGTGTGTGTGTGTGTGTGTGTGTGTGTGTCTGCACAATTTCCAGAAAATGACTCAGAGGGAAAAAGGGTAGTTTTGGGAGAATTAAATTTAGTTTTAGATTAGGTTAACATGAACTTTCTGTGTGTGCGTGTGTGTGTACATGTGCAGTATTATACTACATGTGTGTTGCTTTTTACTGTGTCCACATCTAATGACATTATGTTTGTTAATATCTGTATCATATAATCCTTGTGGTTTAATCTCCTTCACTTATATCCCAGCATGTATACATTTTTGCCTGTGTGTGTGTGTGTGGTTGTGTGTGGGCCTGTTAATTTCCACGGTGAATGCAGTGTTTAAGGCTGTTTATATGTTAATGAGATCTGTCATCTAGAACATAATAGCTTTACTAATGTAATCACAGCCATTATCACGCTTATGATCTCTGTCTCAGACATTATCGCTGATGTCACATGCTTGTCAATGCTGCTGGCATCCGAGGACAGTGTCCCTGTCATTTCTATAATGCACCAGCCGTTCGCGCGCCGTTGACATTTCCCGTGCTTCCTGTGCTGTTCACAGTCAAGGAATTATGTGATTCTGAAAACGTAATTGAAAAGACAGCCATGTAATCCTCACGCTTTAATCTCGCTCATTTACATGTGTGTACATGGCCACATGCGTTTGTGTGTGCTTGCTTGATGGATGTGTGATATTGCTTGTGGCTCGGGCAAACTGTAGGTAGGTAGGTTTATCCAAAAGTTTTGTTTGTGGGTCAAAGAAAAACATGGTGTGCTACAAAATTCAACAGTGTACCCCACAGCAGAGATGGAACCAGAAATTTTGTTATTTACCCTTTATTGATGATCTGCAAGCCCGAAAAATGAACTAAAGGAGTCGCTCTTAGTGATGAACCCGCAGATGTCACTTGACTTTGTAGTTCTCCTCAGCTCCATGAAGCATTTTAGCATCTTTCAGCTCACTGTTTTGGTTTTACGTCCTGCAACTTTACTGTTTTGGTTCACTCTCGCTGCTCTCATCAACCTTCTGTTCCAGTCGCAGCAGTCAGCTGTTTTCAGTGAAAAAGCTCAGAAAACCCACTGAACACTACCAGCCCCATACGAAACAGCACACTCACAAAGTTAGCAGCTAGCTGGTGAACACAGTTGAGCATTTAGCAGCTAAAGAGCCACATATTTACCCTCAGGAGTTGGTGGAGACCAAAACAGAGCTAAAAGTAGAGGGAATTTGCCAGGTGGACATAAACATAACTCCAATGCCAATGTTGCTATGTGACTACTAGTTGCATAAATAGGCTACATTTTGCTGACACATTAGCCAAAACGACTTTATAAGGAGATAATATATCATTATTGCATTTACAGCTTCTTCCGCTGAAAAAAAAGGATGAAGGTGCATTGAAGTTTTGAGTCATATCATCGCTCTTCTTCATAGTTTGCTGAGGGGTTCAACACATAATTTCACAATCAATAAATTATCAGTGAACCTTTTTAACTCTTAAAGTAGCTCAGAGTCAATATTTGCACTCTCATGTCTTTGCGTTAAGTATGGAGCTGGAGCCGGGGGTACAGCTGGCCTCAATCTGTCCATAATTAAAAATGACTGCCTAACAAAACAATACAAGTTAGCTTGCTTTGTAACTTATTAAAATAACATAAATAAAACTGAAAGCTGTGACTACTATCACTTCAAATTCCTTTGGCTATCTTTCAGTTTTAGAGGTAGAAATCTGAATAAAAAGTGCAAAACTATAAACCAGCCGTTATGCTACATCTTTTTTTGTTGTTGTTATTTTCTGTGCTTAGTTCACATATCATTAGATTCACTAGTTTTCTTTATGAAACGACACTAGTCTTAATGTGTAGCCTTTCCTTGCTAGTCTGTTTACCTAGCTTAGTGCTTCGCCTACTCACTGGTAGCTCGAACAATGCTTTGTGGTAGGAAATGGTCATGTCCTTTGATGTGCAAGCCAAAAACTGCAGACTGACTGGCTGTTGCCATGTTTATTTCTGCTGTGCAGTGTGATAGGCTGTTAGATCTATCCATATCAAGTTAAAATTGTCCAAACTTTATCATCGTTATTGTCATCACTTTTATTGTGATCCTGCCTAAAGATCGTTTTATCGCCCAGCCCTAGCACCACATCATGTACTACTACAAAACAAAGTACTCCAAAGTAAAGCCACAGAGTGCTTTGTGGTAGTTTATGGTACTCTCTGCAGCTGTTGTAAGCCAGCTAACCATGCTTTATGGCACCTTGCTGAGCCAAAACAACCTGTTGTACGATGGGGTGACAACTATAGAAAACAGAAGAAATAATGAATGAGCAAAAGCAAATTATCCTCCTTCAGTGGCATAAATAAACTATCCTGCTGTTCTTACATGACCTTGTCTACTCTGCTGCAACGCTCCGCCTGTCCTGCTTTTCCTTCAACCGATCTCTCTCTCTCTCTGTGTGCATGTGTCTGTGCGTGTGTCTGTATGCTTTTGCCTGCCAGCATGAACAAGCTGTACTGGGCACACACAGATAAACACGCACACACACACACACACACACTACTGCCTGCCAGTTTGTATATGTGCAAGATAGACGAAGGAGCAGCATGTGTGTGAGCTTGTGTGTGAGCTTGTGTGTGTGTGTGCGTATGTGTGTGTGTGTGTGTCTGAAAAAGATAATACAATTTTTGGGACTCCGGCAGCATTACCTCTTCTTCTATGTTGCTATGGTAACAAGCTCCGGACCAGAGAGTGAGAGCGAGAAAAGATGGATAGAGAGACCCCCAAGGACACACACACACACACACATACGCACACTGCAAACATGCCTCCACACCACCTTCTCTCTCTCTCTCTCTCTCTCTCTCTCTCTCTCTCTCTCCCTCTCTCTCCCTCTCTCTCTCTCTCTCTCTCTCAGACAAAGGCTTTTCCAGCCAATTATCCGGCCCCGGCACATGAAGGGTTAACAGCTGCTTGGTGTCTGTACCACAGAGATTTTACCTCGAGCCATTTGGTCTTGGCTGTAATTGCTGCACACTATTCTGTAGCGTTACATGTATGCCAACTATGTGAAATAGCATTCTCTCATTGTGGGAAATTGCTATACCAGCGCCCCACCACACCACACCACACCACACCACACACACACACACACACACACACACACACACATGCACACACGCACACATTACGTGCCAGCAGTGTGACATATTCTGACTAACCACGTACCGGCTGTGGCTTTGTTCTGTGGTTCTTACTGTCATTGGACTTACTGTGACTCTAAATCAATAGCTGTGTGTCTGCTAATATCATTTCATTAACTTAATTTGTGTATCTTTGGTAAGCCAGAATCAATATACCAGTGTGTGTTATATTCCAGTGTCGCAAAATAAATTAATGTACATTTATTTATGCTACTAAAATTAAGCACAATCAATATTTTTTTCATCTATTGATCATTACAGTAAATCTGAATCAATTAACCTCTAAGTTCCCTCTGTAATCATACAAAATTAATCAAATATATACTGGTCTTTGAAGATAAACAGAGGTGGAGGAAGTACTAGTGTTATTTTTTTACTAGTACTAGTACTAGTAAAGATACCAACACAACAATCTAAACATACTCCCATTATAAGTAAAAGTCCTGAAGTCAAAGTCCTACTTACTGTAAGGGGAAGTCAAAAGGAGTCATTCTGTAAAAGATTGTTCTCTGTGACTGATATAATATTATACATTACAATATTATATTCTTAGTGATGCTCCACTATTTTCACTAGTTGCTAACTGTCTACAGGTAGCATACAGTGGGTTTATCAGATATTTTTTGGCTGAAAGCAGCTGCCTGCTGGGGCTAGAAAAGTAGCTGCTGAGAGCAGTGAGAGTTAACCGAATGAGTGAAGTTGCGGGGCGTAAAACCAAAACAATGAGCTGAAAGATGCTAAAAAAAGAAGCGTCGTGGGGAAGGGAACTGCAGAGTCAGGTGATAATTCTCTGGGTTCATCAGTACAAGCCATACCTTTCACATAACAAATAGTCATTTGACCTATTGTTACTATAAAAAAATACTGCAGCTTTAAAGCTTCTTTTATTTTTAGATGTCATTGTCCTTTGAATGTGGTCTCACTTTTGGTAATTGCTATTTCCAGCCATAGGAAGTAGTTGGTTGTATCATTAAATGCATATTTATATTTAGTAATAATATAAATGCATATTATACTACATGTTTAGTAGTATCTCAACAGTATATACTAAAAACTAAACAGCAGGATACAATCAATGCTTTTTCATTATCTAAGACCTTTATGTCTAATTTTGTCAACCCAAGAGACAATGCAGCATCCTGTTTCCAGGTGAGTAAACTTTATGCAAAATAGCATGTATGATAGCTTTGGGAAAAGGTAGAGCGGCTCTTTCAAAGTGGCAGCTCTCCTTTCGATCAGACAAATAGAAAGAAATGACCTTTTCTGTGAACTTTTAGCTTTGTGATCCACAACTACACCTACTGTCATTCATACTGAGACTGTGCAGAGACTTTTAAAACACGTAAACCTCAATAAAGCAGCCACACAACATACAGTGCATTGACCAGCCGGCTGTTGAAAACCTTTTACAGACAGCTGTCAGGGATCTTCTGTGAGCAATTTAATCGCTCACTGCAGGTGTATGGAAATCCTCAGTCCTTTATCTTATCCCTGAGAAGAGCAATCTGGCCTGATGGCGTTAACATTGGCAGTGATGAACTTCTTCAAGAGGCTGCAACACAAAGCCAGAGGCTTTGTGAACTCACTTCAGCATACTTGCAGGTAAGACAGGTGTGGGTGATGTAGGTATATCACCCTGCTTACTCACACAAATAACAGCTCGGTCAGGCTTTTATTTGTTGACTCCTGAAGTGCACTCAGAATGTGGTAGTCCATTTTATGGGCCACAAGCTGCTTAGGCTGAATGTAAACCCTCAGCTGATCCAGTGGATTCTCTTTTCCCTAACAGCAGGTCAGATTCAATGGACACTACACACTGTATCACTATCAGATCTATCTCTACAGAAAAGCCCTCAGGGCTCTGTATTATCACCAGAGTTGTTTACTTTGCATACAGATGACTGCAGGAGTACAGACTCTGATATGTTCTCTCTGAAATACTCTGATGACACTGTAATCCTGGATGCATTTAAGAGGCTCCTGAGTGCTGCCGGTGCTTTTGCTTCCTGGAGGAAAAGCAATCACCTAGATCTGAAAGCATCCAAAACAAAAGAAATGGTTATAGACCTCCTGTGTAACTTAACACCCGAATCAAATTTGACAGTGGATAGCCAGACCACTGAGCAGGTGGATGAGTGTAAGCACTTGAGCATTATAACTGGCCATGGGCTTCACTTTTAAGAACAACGCTGAACAGATACACTCAAAATGCCAGAGGCCTCTCTTGAGAAAATGCAGTTGTCTAGCTATGCAAACGTCTGTGCCACAGACCTTTTACAGATGTTTTACTGAATTAATTTTCAGGTTTGACATCTCAGCCTGGTTTGGATCTCTGTCTGAGCCCCAAACAAGAGTGTTGGTGGAAAATTCATTGGCCAAGATGTGTCCGACCTCACAGCAAGTTACAAAAATGGGGCATAGGAAACACTGAATACCTGTGGACTAAACCCATACTTCACACTGAATATAAACTACTGCCATTGGGGCATAGACTCAGCTCCATGGCTTTTACTACTAATGATGGGAACTACTACTAGACTACTTTATATTTTAGTGTATATTTCCTTCTCATGATTTGGCCAAGACACACAGCAGACAACACAATGGGCCCTGACCACCTGGCAACACCAACAAAATCAGTATTCTTTCGGAAGATCTGTGATTTGTCTACATCACAGAACACATGGTGTCAAACTAAGCAGGAGGTAAGGCTGTCACTTCTCAAAAAATCACGATTGAACACTTTTAACTAACACATAATTGTAGACAGATGATGTAGACAGCCTTATGCTAAACTTTTAGGAGTAATGTTCCAATCGTGGCTCCCTTCAGAAACAAGCTAATGTTAATAAAGGGCAGTTGCATTTTACAACGTCAGCAAACAGCCTTACCTTCACCCAACATATTTCCATCTATGGTGTCTAATCCAAAATGTTTCCACACATTACTTCTGAGGTGGGATTATCCACTCAGCACTACTCGCTAGTTTTCTCCATTAGCGTTAGCGAAGAGATCAACAATAGCCTAATTTACTGCTGGAACAAGATGGCATGCAGAGGGTCAGACAGGAAGTGCATTTCAGAATGGCCCTAAAAGTACGCCTGGTGCACTTACACTGTTTTAAATTCACACAAATTACAGATTGTGTGTTGAAATGTTTTCTGACATTCGAATGGTATTTCAGATAAAAGTGACAGCACATAAAGCTCGTCTTTTTGTCAGGATGTCTTGAGGTATCCCAGATTCTGTGTTGGTTGTCTTCCACTATGGCACCCGGCACGCATTTTTGTTCCAGGTGCCCGACGTCTGTTGAAATATCCAATATCAGGCTGTTATTGTGTAGTCTGATCCCACCATACTGGAGGAGAGCTACTCTGTATCCGCCTTTGTCCTCACATCCTTAAGACTATCACGGCTCCATCGATGAGCCCATAGGAGCAAAACACATTACATAAAGATGAGCAGTTAAGTCTATAGAGCTCTCTTAGAGATCTAGTGCTATAATAAAGGACTACTACAATCTCTTCAATCAATTACCTCTACAACTTAAGATATAAGGAGTACAAATAAAGTAGCAATCCCGCATGTGTGCAACATTATGTGGGAAAATAACTATAACAATAAAACTATTGTACAAGAGGTTCTTTCTGCATTTAGACTTTCCCACGCAATCGAGGTTTAGCAGAAAAGCACCTCAGAGCACCGCTCAAAATGTTTATTTTAGTGGCATGAAGAAAAAGACTTCAATGGGAATGAAATAAGCCGAGGTGAAAACATTAAATTGACGAGTCTCAGAGGAGTAAACATCTATTCTTTTCTTTTTCTTTCATGCTTTTCATTTCTTTCTTGGTCTGTGTGTCTGTCTGTCTTGGAGGAGCTGTACCTGGGGGCTCCTGGAAAGGGCCTGACAGGACAGCCGTTGATTTCTAGGTCAGTTCTTCCTGCATGGCAGACCATCAAGGCCACCCACGTACCCGGTCGCCACACCGGGGATATGATGTTTTGAGAAGCCTCGTTCTTCAGCAGATTCAGACAGACAAGGACTTGGTGTCCTGTCAGTGCGAAAATGTCAGACGGGACCTGGAATCTGTTTTCTGTTGTTATCCCTTCACAGGCACAGACTGGCTCATGGCGATGTGGCGATACACACTGACACAGGCAGCTCCAGGAGGAAGTAACCCCACTAGTATAGAGTCAGACTGAAGGATCAGTTTGTCAATACACCGGGCGGACACTGGCCTCCTATTACAAGTGGGATATCTCCCAGTCAGTGTGTACTGACAAGAGGGAATCTGTCAAATTGATCCGTACTAATACAGGAGGCCCTTTAACTATCTTTAAGGAATAGTTCAACATTTTGGGAAACACGGTTTCTATCTGAGAGTCAGGTGAGAAGATTGATATCGCTCTCATGTTTCTAAGCTAAATACCAAGCTAGAGCCAGGAGATTGTTAGCTTAGCTTAGCATAAAGACTGGGGGAAACAGCAAGCCTGCCTCTGTCCAAAGGTTAAGAGAGCTGCCTACCAGCGCCTCCAAAGCTCACTAATTAACACTTAGTATCTTGGCCAAGAAATAGCGGGGTTTTGAGCCATCCAACAAATGAGATATATAAAGTGTTAATTAGTAAGATTTCAAGGTCAGATTTTGTTACTTCGCCAATAAGCCAGGCTTTCCATCCCCTGTCTCTAGCTTCATATTGAGCATAGAGATGTGACAGTGGTATCAATCAAATTGTTAAAGAAATCAATTTTCATTTCACAATCATTTCTTAAACTGATTCTCAAATATCACTGGATTCCATACGAGCATGAATAAATAGATACTGTATTTCTTATGATTTTATTTCTATGATCCTGGCTTGGAAACATTTAGTATATCTTGGTCTAATTGCAGCTTCAGAAGCTGATGAATTGCTTGAAATTTCTGAGCATGACAACATGTAAAGATATTGAACATTGCCACAAATGATTATTTATCTACAACTTCGCACCTGAGATTATCAGCGTAAAAATCACCCAAACTCGACAAGCCACTCAACAAGTGAGGATGCAAGTAGGAAAATATTGCACACATCCCAAAGGTTACTGAAAGGCTACAAAGTGGCAGTGAATCAGGCAGCTGCTAAATAACAGCCCTGGCCTTTTCAACAGACCAGCCACGGGTCACGGTTTCTCTCAGTGATGGAGTGTAAAAGGAACCGGAGAAGACAAAATGGGACTGATGGCATTCTCAATTCAGATTTTTTCAGATACAAACACAAGGAAGACTGAAAACTTACATTATGATTTGTTAGTTACAATCCAAACATGACAAATAAAGCACCCATTGCACAAAATCTCCCTTAGTCGACCATTTGTGTGAAAGTGAGTTAATCTGTAAAACCATATGTGTAACACCATCTAAAAAAGGGTTCTTTGACTTTGACTGAAAATTCACTAAGATGAGGAAAAAAAAAATCATCAGAAAGTAATTAGAGCTGGAGTCTCGGCACAGCGCTGTGTAACATTATATAGATCTCCTCTTAGTCTCTAGAAAAAGGAAAGTCGAACATTATCTCTAACTAAAATAACTAAAGCATGATATTATAAAATAAATGAGGAAAATATTACAAATCCCAATGAAGCCAAAAGACTTCAGTTTGAAGGATTTACTCTGATAACATGGTGATTATCCTGAGAGAACAAGAAAGATAGAAGAAGAAACCTAAGAGAAAAAGCATGATGCAGAGAAATAAAGGGTGAAGAGAGGAGCAGAAGATAGGAGGATATGAGGAGGAAGGACTGAATTAACAGCACATGGAGAGACGGTGGGAATTATGTGTTTACGTGTGAGCTTGTGGGGGGCGGTATATATATGTATGTTCAGCTTTGTGTTAATGCATTGTCAGTAGCATTAACAATTTGACCTGGTTTCCTTCTTTCTTTCTTTTGAGGTTCAAGCCCTGCAGTGTCTGAGACTGGATTGTTTTTACTCAGGTTTATTATCCTTATTATTTTCCTCCTGCTGTTCGACAATTTTCCCCTGAGAGCCTGGAGACTACTGTGTAGTTACATATCTAATGATGTGCAAAGGCTTCAAAACAAATGCTACTCATATATGTATGTGTGTGTATATATATATGTGTATATATATATAATTTTTGTGTGATTATTTTTTGTAATTTATTCAGTATATTCACAGGTAGATGCATAACAGCCAACTTCAGTATACCCTATAAGTATATGTTTAGTGTGTGGCGTGGAACTGGGTTACATTTTGTTGGAAATGTAACAGCAGATCACTGCTTCCTCCTAAACATGTATGTGTGCATGTACACCTGGAGCCTTGGAAGAAAGGAAAAACAACAGTGGATTATTATTCTAATGTTTTCTTACAAAATACATTTTACCATTTAACTTGGAGTTTAATACATTATGATATGCACTACAATGAAAATTCAAACCTATTAGGCTAATTTTTGACCTGTGTGTCCAATTAGATTGACGTATTGGGTTGATATTGATAGGTTAACAAAAACATTCTAGTTAAAGAATTAAATCAATCAGCCCCAAACGCATCTCCGTCATCTCAAGAGACTGAGTCAGACATCATGGATAACAGAGCTCAGTTATTAAGAGGAGCCTGGACATGAGTGCAAAAGAGTAATAACAAAAAATCATAACATAAAAAATATATTTATATTTTTTTCTTTCTTCTTGAATACATGCTACATGAGAGGGAAATAATGATGAGAACACATCAAAGAGATGATTTGAAAGAAATAATAAGAAAAACCAGTGAAAAGATGTGGGATTATGGACAACAGTAAACACAAAAGGCAGGACCAACTCAGCACACAAATATGTGTGTGTGTGTGTGTGTGTAGAGTGTGTGTGTGTGTCCTCGAGGATAAAGCAATCGAATCTCTGTTGAATGCGAGCCTCTCAGTGCATGTACTTGTATTGACACAGACCCATCTCTGTCTGTCTCTCATCTCTTGCCGTCCTGTTGCGTGAGTACTTAAAGCTCAGAGAAGACTCAAAGTGGGGATCAGGAGTTGTCCACACACTACCCAAAATGCATCAGGTGTACAGTAATTCCCGACAGCTGAAAAATGTCCCGAGACACCTTTTAAAAATCACGCTGATGAATCACGCTTCAGTTGACTTCATCTGTCATCATTTGTGTACGCGAGCCAAACTTAATGAAACTAAAACACAGCAGACCATCAGATACACAAAACAACACCTCAAGATCGATACACATCTAGACAGACTCTGCATGGTTACACACACATGCAAAGACACACATAACGCAAATGCACACTTGCAGTCGAACAAGAGCCGCACTCACACACACACACACACACACACACACACACACTTAGCGTATTGATTGAGCTCCCTGTTAGCCATTTTCTCCACTAGCTGTATGGGCAGAGTGAAGGCTGTCCTCACCAAACCACTGCCATCTATTTACAGGTTAATGAGGCTCAACTACGGTTTGTTTTTTCCTTTTTTTAAAACTGTGCTTGGCAGTTGTGTGGCCAGGATTACAATTATAAAGAATATATATAGTGTGTAATATATCAATCAATCAATATCAATCACTAATCAACAGAAAACGGAGGAATAAGCAGATATAAAAAGAGACTGTTCAGCATTAACATGTTTTAGATGATTTTAAAAATAATGTTCAAATGCAACAATTTTACCACAACAAAAGAATATGTAAAGGGTTCAGTGGTTGTGAAAAAACAAGGTCTCATGTGACCAGCAAAAGTGTACATCTATTCTGAATGGTCACATTCAAAGGCGGGTTAAACGAAACAAAACGTTATGGCCATCTCTCAAAAACTGTCCTATCTTGGAGGTCTCAATGCAATAAATCGTATAAATGGAGATAAGGGTGCACACTTTTGGATAGTCTCCTCTAAAAGGCATTTGTGACATTGCACTGTTCACAGTTAAAGTGATGAATGTGCTGCAGTTATATGACAATTTTTTTTAAAAAATGGCTGACTTTCATACTTCTGAACACCTGACCAGTTGCTGTTACTGTGGGAGTAATTGTTGAACTGTCTGTTTCAGAAAGTTATGTGAATTGTCGGATGCTGACCCCTCTGTGCCCTTGGCAATGGTTGGGGTCTGACGAGCACTTAGGTTAGAGCATACTGAGGCCTTAATGCTGCCCAGAACGTCATCATATCAGATGGAATTATGCTCACTTTCAATGACTGCAGTGCAAAAGTAATGGTCAGAGCCAACATCCACCATCAGTGCAGGTACTGTGCTTCTTATGTAGCAAGTGACGTGTTCTAGTTGTCCACTCTTAACCAAACCCTAGTTGTCTTGCAAGGAAATTTTAGAAATATATTGTTTCAAAAAATGTATGTCCAAAAACTTTATATACAAATTTATGTTGTGGTTAATGCAACGTTAAGGCTTCTCAGTGATATTGGAGTATGAACCTGGTACACCAAAATGAAGGAATACGCTTCCTGTTCACCATCCTGACCTTCACACCCTTACTTTACTATATCGTATACTACTTTCTGCAGTGGCAGTAAACACTGACATTGAATATAAACTGCTACTGCAGATAAGTCTGTGCTATTACTACCTTGATCTATTGTCTACATCATTTATTTACTTTATTTAGCTTTGTAAATTTAACTGACCTGACCGACTTATGCTGACACAGTACAAAAGAGTTGTACATTGCAGTAGCAGCAAGTCCAGAGCAGAGCATGACAGCAGTGCACACTCAAGTCTGCACTCACAGCTGAACTATAGCTCCATTGTAACAGTACTTGCATTGGAAGAAATGTCAAGGCTGAAACCTGTGTAAATGACAGATTCAAACATGTCTAAGGTGATATACTGATTAAATAGTATTTACAGTACACCTACAATTCCCCTGCTTATCCAGTAGGAATTTTCTCTTGAGGGCATGTGTGTGTTTGTATGTGCGGCTGTGGGCATGTTTGGTGTAGACTGGATCAAGGGAGTTTTGGGGGATGGAGAGCAAAAATTCATAGCATTGTTAGCAATAGTGGTACAACTAAAAGGTTGTATGAAATAATTCCTCTACATGAAATGCTACATGTAATACGCTGCAAGCTGTTTCCTAGTGTCAAGTGTACAACACAAATGAGGTTTTCATTTCTTTTTGAGGGTAGATACAAGACCTGAAGTGCAATTCCACTGAGGGGGAGATGTTACAGGGCATTATTTAAAGCGAATAATAATGGCTATCATACATATGCTCTATAAACCCAGCATGGGAGCCTGCCAAGGACTACTAGACAAAGACCACAGCTTGGTAACCACTAGGTTGTTATACACACAATAACGCAGCACAGACATACCGAGACGCTGCGAAGGCAAGCGAAGCTAAGAGAGATACACGAGCACGCACATTAACACAGAAAATGGATCTCGGTGTCCTGGTAGCTTTCAGACAGACAAATTGTCTGTCTGTAGATAATAGAGCCTCAAAAGTGAGGATGAGGAGTCGTCCTGAAATTCATAAAAATGAGAAGGACAGAAAGAGAAGATGCAAAAGGAGGAAAAAGTCAGGAGAGAGTGAAGAAGACATCTAAACAGAGTATTAGAGATAGGAGGAACTCAGACAGAGAGCCGGGGGCATGTTAATTAGGGAGCAGGTTGATAACAAATGTATTAGCAGGCCTCTGAAAGAAGGCAGGGGAGAGGAAGAGGGGTGAGAGCGATAGGAAAAGGTTAACAGAAAGAGGAAAGGGAGGGGAGACACTGAAGAACAATGCAGAGAGAGACACAGGATAATTATGAATTAGTTGATAAAGAGGTAATAAATGTCCTGAAGGGGAGCAGCAGTGACAGAGACAGAGGACACAGAGGAGCACTGGAGGAGAAAATGAGGATCCTTTTGATAATAAACTTTGAGTGTCGTAGTAAATAGTTATTACCACTTTTACTTATTAACTGTCAGCTGGGGAAAAAGCCCTTTTAAAACAGAGGTTAACATTAACAAGATGCTGCTATGTAGCATTACATCAACATTTCTAACGTTACATACACAGGTAAGAGACTATCATTGTATCTTATTGTTGAGTCTAATTTTATCTTTACTTGAGCTGAAATGTATTAAATTAACTACTGCAACATGTACATTTGAAAAGCCGAATTAAGCTAAGCTAAGAGTAAGCTAAGCTTTAAGCTAACTAGCCAGCTATTATAGTTAAAAGCTAGCTGTTGCCTTTGGACAAAAAACAACCAGCCTCAGCTTCATGAGGGTCTCTTTCTCCTCAATTTTTTCCCCAAACTAAAATTATTTCTCCATGTAAACTGTGACGACAACCTACCAGCTGGATTTTTTACATTTTAACTACAAATGTAACAAAGATTTGGAGGTATGGGATTGTTACATAACAGAGGTTAAGTTTCCTTTTTTGTCTGTTGGAGAACATTAACACTGTGAGGGCCTTAATTTTGTCACTATTTTTTTTTTCCATTTTGATATCCATCAATGTTTAAAATTTTACAATTCATTGTCAATACTCAACTGTCTGCTAGGAGATATTATTACAATGTTAGTTTATATACCACAACAACTGTGAGTTTGACAATATTATTTTACGATTTCTTATTAAAATAGGAAAATTATTAATAATAAAGGTATTGTTGTATTTTTAGTACTATAGCAGTAAGCTGTGACCTCTTCCTTATCTGATATTTCTCCAGACAGACATGAACAGAGCTGGCGGAAGTCTATGTGTGTAATACAGAGACACAGAAATTGGTAAGTAACTTATACTGAGGAACTTTTTACCACTAAAAAGTTACTCGAGCACAGTGGTAATGTGGCAGGTTGGTTAACAAGTTTCATCACATTTTGTCCCTTTGCTGCAGGGAAGATAAAACATTTTTTGTATGCTTCTCCAGTGACTGAAGAGTTGCCTGCTATTGCCTCCAGCTCTTTCAAGAAAGAGCAAGGGGCTGAGCTGAAAGATACTAACATGCTCCATAGAGCCGAGGACGGCTGCAGAGTTCGGTTCATCACTATTTTTTTCCTTTGTTAATATAAACATATTAATGGGTGCATCTTTAAAGGCCAGAAGAAAGGTGCTGAATCTGCATCAAAATAAGGAGTTAAATACATCTTCTAATGCATTTTTAACAAACAATATAGAAAATAGAAAATATAGACGTTACTCTACTTTTTTGAGATACACAATTGAAATGACTGGGAACTCCAAGCATTACAAAACATTTTTTACCAATAAAAGACACTATGTATTGCCATATATAATGACTGATACAAGATTGATATAAAAAGTTTCTCTTAAAAGTACATTTTACATTCATTTTTTGTGCAAGGAACCGACAAGAGAATGTTAATAAAATAATATACTTTATTCATTTAAGACATTTCCTTTAAGACATTAAATCTAAATATTAATATTTCTGTTCATTCTCAAATCCCAAACCATTTAACTACTAATCCCTTTGGCTCTTCCCTTCTCTGGATAGCCCAAGGGACACACAGACACACGCACACACTAAGTCGGTCTTTGGGGAGCCAGGTCCTCTCCTTCAGGGGAAATGAAATGTCTCTATTTCACGTCTTAGTGGTTGAACTTTAACCAAAGCTGTATAATGTTGTGAAAATAATAAACCAAAATAAGTTATCATTTTGCAGTGCAAGATAATATATTACCTCATCATCTTGCACCACATAATGATACAATAAAACACACAAACATCACGGCATCTTGCAAATTTGTGGGTTTACAGTGGTAACCATCTTTTGGCTGTTCTCACCTGTCAGTCAAACCGTCGCTGCACTGCACTTTCCAGAGATCATGTGTCAATCAAACGGTGTGTGTGACGTCTTTTTATTTATTTTTTCTGTAGGTAGAGTTTGAGTTTCTGGGGGATGGCACTCTTTTCTTTATCTGTCCAGCCATGCTGCTCATGCTAATAACACACTTCTTCTTCTTCTTCTTTTCTCTAATCCAAATTAATGGGAAACATCAAACACTCCACTTCCTCAGCTTCACATTGGTTTTCACTGAAAAGACTTACCTGCATGACACCCCGAGTGTTTAAAGCAGTAAATAAAAACACCTTAATAAACTGGCAGCTAGTTCTGTCATAGAAATCAGTGAGAAAGAATAGCAAACAGATACATGATTATGCAGAAATGTTGCAGATTATAACAAGAATAAATCATTTCCCTTTTTAAAATGAGTATTTTAATGCCCCACACAGCAGCCAGTTGATTGGCTGACTGTGCAGTGCTGAGCCGCGTACACAGTCCTTCCTGCACTCAAAAATTAAAACATCAAATTGTTGCAGTGAAACATCTTTATGGCATGTAGTACATAGCAGTCCCATGTCAAAAATGCAGGTGTTGTACTTTGATAACAGCATCATTAGGGGAGGTGTTAGCAAATGTCTTCAGGGTTCTTGTGTAGTGTCGCCCAATTACAGTCAAACACACTCTCTCTCTGCTCCCTCTCTCTTCTTTTACTCTCTGTCTTTCTCTGGGTCTCGCTGCCTCTTTCTACCCGGTGTAAATAATGTAATTTGTCACAGACAGGCCTCCATGTAGGAGATGACCTTTCGAAACCTCACAGTAAATTGGCCTCGGCTAGAAAAGCTACGTCATTAGCCCTCTCTGTCTCTGTCTCGCTCTCGCTTCTTCTGTGTCTCCCTGCTTTCAAATTCACTTTTATTATTTCTGTTTAATTTTATATTCAGTGTTTAGTCTACTGTCCTGTGAGGCTAACTAGCTCTCTGTCTGTCTCTGTCTTTCTCTCAAATGTACCGCAGTCAAACACGCATTACAAAACCAAATCGTAAAACCCAGCTGGTAGTGATTGAAAGTTTTTTTTTTTGATTATCTGATGTGTCTGATGCATTTTCACTGACACACTCTTAACTGCTTTGTGGTCCTTGTTATGTCTTTATATGTTTGATCCCTCTCTTGTTTTGTATGTATTGTAAGTCCAGTTAGTAGTGAAACCTATCATGTATCGTATTATTACAAATGTATCTCTATCGTATTTGTATCGGCTCATTGAATGTTTATATACTGTAGATACATATCAAATTGTCCGAGAAGCAGAGATACAATCTCCTAGCTATCCTGCTATGTAGCATCACATCAACATGCCTACACACACACACACACACACACACACACACACACACACACACACAGGTAACTTACTTTAAAGAGAATATTATCTTTAATACAGTTGTTATTAGCTCTATATTGGCTGGAATTAACTTGAGTTGGTCCAGAAAGCAGCCAGTCTCTGCATCTGTTTTTTTCCAGACTGAACTTGGTAAAATGTAATTCTTTGAGCAAATTGTAACTACAAACTATCAGAAGTATTTTTAACCATTAACCTAAAGTAACAAATGTCTCTATGAAAGAACACTGACCTCTTTTGACATTTCAAAAGGGGCTTTATTTAGTTGCTAATCAGTTATTTTAGATATTTATCTGTACCCGCAATGTGGAATTTGCAGCAGCCTTTTTATTTTCATCTTTACCAACGTTAATTTCCTCGATCTTAATAGTCAGTAAGAAAAGCTATTGTGTTTGGCTTGAAATAAAAGTGTCACTCTTTTCTAAATCATCTCATTGTGTAAACTTGGAGTTTTACCAGTGTATTAAAAACAGCAACAGGAGGTTAATTACCATTAGACTGTCATGTCAAGTCAGAAGCTGTAAACAAGAGCCGATGCCAAGATTTTTCAAAATCCTGAGGCCATGAATTCAAGTTTCCCCCCACGTGCCTGATCCTGTGCCTCAGAAAAACCTGACCACACACAAAGAGGAAAGTCTCTCAACTGTTTTACTTATTGGATTTTTTTCTTTTGTTTTGTTTTTTTGATAGTGGATATTAGAGATAAAAACAGAAGAAGGGGAGAGAGAGGAGGGATGGTATGTAACATGGCATGATGTTAGATCATCATCCTTAACTCCTAGACCATATTCTTCTAATAAAATATCTTTCATATTTTATTTAGTCTACTGTTAGTTTATAGTTTTGTGTGACTTTTATTTCCTAACATGTCAGTCTAAATTCAGTTTTGTAACCTTCTCTCCAGGGCCAGAAACACACTTATGCTGCTGAAATTGTGAATGCCTTATTAATTTTGTTGGAGGCGGCTTTTTTCCCCTCTGCAATCTGCATTTATTCATTTAGAAATGATATAATAATGACTGCAGATGCAGGAAACATCACAACATCTTGGTGTCTTCACCATAATGATGTTGAACAGAATGAACCTGCTAAAACATTTAAGTTCAGAGGGCCAAATCCCACCAACAGACAACTACACGGGTTAGAGCAAGAATCAAATACTCTCATACACACGGATACACACACAAACGGATACACAGTCACAAAGTATCAGCAATATCACAAGTGCCAACACTACAGCAGAGAAGAGAGAACTACTAGAGCACTGGGTTCAAGGCAGGATGTTTGTGTGCGTGCGTGTTTTTGTGTGCATGCGTTATCATTCCTCAGCACCATGCTCCTCTTGGCAGATGGCTCTGCCAACCTCGGGACCTAGGGTGTGTGTGTGTATGAATGTGTGTGTGTGTGTATTGTCTTGGTATCTTGGGGGCACAAGGGCAGAAGCTACCTGGTGTTGACTGCCAAGTCTCTCGCTCTCTTGTGCTCTCTTTCTCTAAACCCCTCCAACTCACACACACAAACTGCTTTGCCCAGTCACGACTTTTATTGTGTAAGCGATTGAATTTAGCTTTTTAACAAGACACGGCATTGAAAACAGCTTTGGACAGATACTGTAGTGAAGACGATCACTATTCTTATTGTTCTTTGGATTACAGAGATGATTATATTTACTAGTAGCAGCTGTAAGAGTAACAGAAGTATGTGTGTGTCGATCAGTGTGCATCTCCCACAGCTAGAAACTGAACTTCAGTTAGATCATCAGAAGGTTTAAGATGTCATTTGCTCCCGGTTACAGCTAATCAATAACTCAGCGTTATCATACAGAATCAGAACATAATGAAATAACATCATCATGACACAAACACTGCAACTAATTACTAATTAAAATTTCACAACAAATTAGGGAGCACTACTTAAAGCAAATACTTAATTAACTAATTCAAGTAATTCTTAATTAGTTCTAACAACAAATTAGGGAATGTAATTTCAAGCAAGCTCTCCATTAACTAATTTGACCCTTTTCTAATTTAATTCTCACAGCATAATGAATGAATATTATTTGAAGCAGATAGTTTGCTAATTAAATAAATCTATTACTAAATAACCAAAATATTTCATATTAGCAAGGACTTCAGAATCAATTTAGTCAGTATTTTTCAGATACTTTATGTTGGCAGACATCTTGTGGGTGTTGAAGTTTGTCCTTCTGCCCCTGTGGTGGGTTTGAATGTGGTTTCTTAAAAACTCTCTCACCCTCCCCTTATCTCTCTACTGTGTATTCTCTGATAAAGAAAACCACTTCAAACATAATCTTTAAAAAAGACAGAAAGCTGGAGCAATAAGTACACAGATAAACATGAGTATTAAAAGGTGGGAAACCTCTGAAGACAATGACCCTGCCAACATTAGAACAGCAGCTTCAACAGGAGCTTGGTGATCCGGTCTCATGGGGAGGATCTGGTACAGTTATGTATTCAGCTTTATGGTCTAATTAATAGTTACAAGGCTTTTAGTCACATCTATCGACAAGGCAGTTGCATTTTCTGCACAACATTCATAATAAATATCTCAGCACAGAGATACTTTTTGGTTATTTTGCTAACAATAAAGCTACAGCAGCTTCCATGTGAAACAGTAAGTGTTTTAAACCACTTTTGATCCAGTCTTTTTTAATAAAGGGATTGCAGCTCAGAGAGACAAACCTCAGTATAGACGCTGCAGCTGCACTGATGACTGACTTTTTACTGCACCTCATTGAGCCACTGAATGCCTGAGGGGGCTTATCATCTGAGGTTTGTCTATGACAGCTATTAGGGTGATTTGTTGTGTATGAATTCATGTATCTTTACCTAACTTTAGCTTCCTAATGTACACATTTAACTGTTAAATGTTACACTTAACTTTAAATGGATGAAGACGGTTTTAATAGATAACAACGCAAGCAACATCTTGTGTGGTGCTCAAGCCAAAGATTTTATGTTTCTTGTCGACAACAATAACATGATAACTAGATTTATGTTATAATTTAATGTCAATTCTTATCCAAGTCAATAAATAAAGTAAAAGCTTGTCTTCCTGGGATTATGGCATCAAGCGCCTTGTCACTAATTGTTCCTGACATGATCCAACAAACAAAACGTATTGTTCAACAATTATTATGAGTCTTGAAACTTATGTTGGAAAAGCAACATCATCAAGAAAGATAATGAAACATGATCACTGCACACATGGAAGGTAGGATACCTTCAGTTCATTGCCAGCATGAATGTGCTAGCATGACAATTTGGGGGATCTTTTTGAAACTTTGAATATCTGCAGTCTTAATAACTGCACTACTGGGATTCCTGAAGGGGCAGTGAGTGCCCTTGGCCAGTAATTTCATAATTTTTCTAACAAACAGCATGTAACGTTTGACAAGGTGAAGTCAAAGCTCTGGGAACACGACATATAACAAGAACATATGCGATACTGTTTCCTGCTGAGGTGCAAATTATGGCTGATGAAGCCTCCCAAGACCTTTAACACCCTTGAAGAAACCGCAGCACTCAACCTACTCTGGACTAGACAGATTGCAGACTGCATGTTCAGATATTGTGGAAATTTGATAAATCTTCAGTCATTTATTCCTTCATACTTGAACCTTACAGACTAAGGTCTAATATTGTAATGCTGAATGTTTGTGTTAGAAGGATGAGTCTAATTAAATTTTAGTTATAATTATGGTTTTTAATTAAGTCCAATTCATTCTAAAACATTATGTTTGTTTGGATGAGATTGATGCTGCTGTTGGTTGATGTTTTCTTAAAGCTTTCATTTTATATTATTTCTATGATGTCAGGTTGGGTTTTTTTGGTTGCTTACCTTTAAAATTACATTGATTGTCCATGACTGCTATTCATGTTTATATTTATGTCATAATATAGTAACACCTGGGGACAAGAACATTACTTAAATGTATCACCTCAGGAAACATGATGTCTACAAGGTGAGTCTACTGTACATCTGTTGAGGAAACAGAGAGAGTCTATGAATATGACAATAAATCAGGGAAATATATGGTATATATATATCAGCTTCTCAAAGCGTTGTATCAGTTGTAAATGCATCAGGTAACACTTATTTGAAATTAAGATATTAGTGATCTTTTTTTTTATTTCCTTTCTACCTCTTTTACCTCCTTAATTTTCCTTTTGAACAAAGGAATAATGCCTCTGAGTTAATGGTGAGCTTGTCTGCTGGGATATCTTCCATCCCTCTTTAAAGACCAATTTTCTGTTTTAAATGGCAAAATTACTGCTGATGAAGTTTAAGGAAAGTTGAATTTCTTCCCATCTTTAAGTTAGGCCAATTTTTCATTTTCCTCCTTTTTCCAACTGTCAAAAATGATGTTCTTTTTCAGGCCAACTGCATGAGCATATGTGAACTGAAATTTCATGGATAAAGATAAATGTTCTGCTGAGGATTTTATATCCCATCCAGATGGTTAGTATTTTATTTTCTTATAATACACTTAAGAAAATGAACAGATGGTGTAGCTCTTTATATGGAGCAAATGCAAACCTTAAAATGTTCGGACTCCAACTTGCACCCAGAGATAGAGGACTTACCTGCTGATAAACCTGGTAAACAGCTGATCTCTATACCAGTGCACTGGTATAGAGATCAGCTGTTTACCAGGTACCTGATACCTGATACCTGAACTATCAAACAATTACTTTAAAGCACAGATAGTACTGTAAAGATATTGGGAATTTGAGTGATCTGATTATATAAGCGGATTATCTCATAACACAATTTACATTTGAACAATGAGTTCAGAGGATCCATCTCCTTAACTATAATAACACTCCCCCAATTGAGGCATTTTATAACATCTTCCACTACTTTGATGACTGACAGCTCTGCTTCATATATTTTACTTTTAGTGAAAATGTTCCCATAGATAGATTCTGCAATTTTCTGAGAGCTCGATCTAAATGAAAAAGCTTATGATACTAAAAAGATTTGGGGAAAGGACGTGTCAGCAGTAAGTGATGATGGCATGAGAGAAAGAAATCTAAGAATGTAGAAACTGTAGGTAATCCTGCTGTAGCAGTACAGTTGAGAAAAGTTCACCCCTGTACACCTTCCCTTCATATGTAGTAGACACATTTTTGATCCTAATATCTCACAGATGTGGTACTTTGATTGTCAATGTTCTTAAGTCGTATTTCAGTGGTCTTGGACTTGAATCCAAAAAGAAACTGGAGAAATACTTTAATTGATTTGAAGATTCTTGAAAATCCCTCTAACAGCTGGAAATACACATCTGTATGTTACATCAATCGCAGCTAAGGACAGATTAATTGTACTTCTGCAGTGGATGAGTGACCCCAGAACTACAGGACTACTTGGCACAGAATAAATACTACAGGATGCATATTAATTACTCTGGTGATCCCTTAACTTTTCATCTAGCGTCACCATCAAGTCACAATTTTAATTCAATTCAATACATTAGTTTATGAAATGCAAATCAGCTAGCGTGGCTGTCAGCTCGCTGATTTTTTTCTTAGAAGTGGCCCCAACATTGCATTGTATTTTTTATCCTTTCTTGTCAAATTAATCAATGAAATTTCAAAATTTGTTGTTTTTTTTTTCAAAAGGTTTCAACTATTTTGTGTCTTCCTGTAATTTTGTGAATCTGCTTCTTATTCTTTATCTCCATTTTTCATGTCACTGGATTGGTTTTTATTGTGAATATTATATTTTTGCACAACAATACATCAAAAGTCAAATATGGATTTGATGGCTGCATTGTGTTTTTTTGTTTCTTCATGAAAGAACCACAGACAGTGATTGTTTACTCCCAGATGGACTCCAGGTGATCTGACCAGTTCAACCGGCTTCTTCATTCTGGTTCGCACCTGCTAACAGGACCCCACTCTCCAGCGCCACCAGTATAGGATACGCTGGATTTCTTCCTTCAGTGTGATCTGCAATTAGTTTTCATTTTTGGGCATTTGCTTGTGAATTTTTGGCAGTTTTGGACGAGACACAGCTTCTTTTCGCAGCCTCTGAGTCGCTGACGATGTTGGTGTGAAGTATCATCAAGTGGTGCTGGTTTGGCAAGCCGAACCCCATCACACAGCAAGAGTGGAAATTTCAGTGTGATGAATGATTTTGTACGTATTGAGCTTGCACGTGTGACTGAGCTGATTGAGAGCTTGGGAGGATTGACGGGCAGATTGAATATTGGACTGTGAGACTGAACATTGAACGCATTGACTATAAATTGACTCTGTCACCACTTCTCCCTGTTGATCCCATCTATTGCAAGCTTATTCCCAGATTCATTTTTACTCTGGTCTGGAAACTGCATTAGATCTTTTTTCAGTGCAACTCTGAACTTAGTTTTTTAGAGGTTAAAGCAGCTTAAGCACAGAAATCTTTCAGACTATTTAGGCTCCATCAAGATCCAGTAATAACAACAATAATAATCAGATTCCCTTCCTGCAGAACTTTTTAGATCCAAAACGCGCAGCTAGGATCTTATAATTCCATGCTGACATTATGTGTAATCAATTCCCTAATTAACTACTTAAATTGTTCAACCAATCACCATCAGTGTCAATTAACATTCAAAGCGATCTCCCCCAGATTCCACTGCCATGATTAACCAGCTACATGATGGGCAATTACAGTGCGGAGTATGCAACATTCAATGCAAGCCCTATTACAATCATACAAAGCCTTCAGATCTCCGTGCAAGAGAATGAAACAAGGAGCGAGATGGGAGGAGGAGGAGGAGGAGGAGGGAGAAAAAGCAACAAAGAAGAGAAGAGATGAAAGGGTATTTCTTCAGGAGGAGGAGGAGGAGGGGACCTACAGTGTTGGTGGGTTCGTTCAGATTTAACAAAGGCGTGGGGAGCTTCAAGATTGTTTTCTCTCTCATTTTTTTTTTTTTCCCTTAAAGGGAAAATCCACTGTCAAACACGAGCCGCACATCAATGGCAAGTGACAGACTTTTAACTCCAATCTGAGTGATTTCCATGGTTTCTACTGAGAGGTGTGCGTCATTTTTTATGCCAGTGAAATGCATTGTAAAATTTGAGAAAAATGGGTCCATTTGAAAATAACTCTTTCTCTCTGTTCTGGTTTTCATCCTCCAGTGGTGGCGTTATCCTCCTTATAATCTTGGACAGTTCAGTCCATTTCAACATGTATTAGCACTGAGTCACCAGCTACATCAAAGGTGTAGGAGCCTCCAGCTTTTGGTAAAAGACACTGGTTAAGAGCAGACTGTCAGCATTATGGACTGCACTGTCTCCATTTCCAATTAAATACATTTAATCATGTTTTATGTGGCCTGGATCATGGTCGAAAAGTTAATTTTGTTGAATTGTTTGTATTTGGTTGTTTTACTTTAAAGGTGACATACTATACTCCTTTCCCACAAGTTAAGACAGTTCACTGGGGTCTTAATAAAATGTCTCTGACATGCTTTGGTCAAAATACCTCAAGGATAAAGCACCACAGCAGCCTTCTCATCCTGTCTAATCAGCCCTGTTCAGAATGACCGGTTTGAGTGCCTGTTCCTTTAAATGACAATGAGCTGCTGCTCACCTCACCCCCCTCTTCTGCGGGGTGTGCCAATGAAAGTATGGCTTCACACTACCATGGCAACTGTTGAGCGTGAACCCTGGAAGAAACATGGCTGCCAAAGAAAACAGCGCTGCAGCCATATATGCTTGAACCAGAGTCAGACCCTGAGCAAGAAGAGGCTCCTGAACAAGTTTGAGCATCAAAGATAAAACAGGATGTTTCTGAATGGTAAGTTATTAACTTTATGTCACTTGGACGTTTCTTTTTGTATGTGGTTACGTTAGCTAAAGTCATACAGTGTTGCTGGCTGCGGTGGCCGATAATAGGTAAGAAGACGGTGTGTTTAGAATGTGGAAAAATGAAAATAAGGCCATAAACACTATCGATAATTTATCTTCATTTATCAAAAGTTAGGTTTCTGGCATGTAAATAAATATAAGTAACGTAAACAACATTAAGCTATTCCCATTACACCAGTAAAGTTCAAGCTCAAACGTTGCAGCCATGTTTTCTCAACAGCAGTACCTGCCAAATTTCCAAGCAAGGGATGTAGGATTGTCTGCCAATTCCTCATAACTCATAGTAATATATGTTTACCAATTATTACAGCATTTAAACATTATGTACTTATTAACATTAACAACCTTATTAGATTGTTGCATTTGGTCACTTACTGTATGTCCTTATTAGTAACAAGACATTCAAAGAAACTACACCTGCAACGTTGTCACTTTTTTAATCTCTTTCCTGGCACAAGTGTATTTGTGGGAATTGTGCAACAAAGCCTACAGAGGCTGAGAATGTCTGCTGCAGGGAGATACCGCAGGCAGTATGAATGCTTGATGAATGAAACTGTAATAATGCAGTCATTATCTTTTCTACATTGCATGTCACTTACTCTTTCAAATTTACCAGGTTACAAGAAGACTACAGAAGCTTCAAAACCAACCATCATGCATGATGGATCATTGTGGCCTCAAACTGTGTGTTTGAATGTGTTCTCACTACAGAATATATTCAACATTTATAGAGTGGACTATGAGCCTTTACGTCTTAAGGGGAATAGAGCTTTAAGTATTTTTTATGCATATAAATTGTCAATTATTATTGTGATATAAATATGAGTAAAGAAGAAAATAGAATACATATTGTTTCCTCTATCTTGCACTGATTACTGTTCATCTTTCATGTTTGTCACTTGTTAACACTTTATATATCAAACACTGCAAGCACACAAAACAGTTTATATAGACTTAGCTTTTATTGTCATAAAGATCATTACAGCAAATACCACACAACTTTTGAAACAAAGTTATTCAATGTACCACCTTGTACAGCAGTCCTGAGTGTTTAAAAATAGGGAAAAATGCTAATAAAAAGTATTGTTTACAAAAACAACAAAATTTGTTTTATCAGTAAGGTTTCACATAAAACATATTAGGATGGACACACTATAAATGGGTGTCACCATTTACTGTTGACTAAATATCACGTACCCTTTGCTCAGCCATTACAGATACTCGGCCTACAGAAGCTTTGTAAGCTGGTGTTGGGGCTTTCTGGGCTGGAGAATCCAAGCTGCCTGCCTCCCTGGTGCTACGGATATGGACTGAATTCCCTGACGCTCAAGGAAGGTATGCGTGGTTCAGACCTGAACCTCTACATGTAGCTGGCTATCGCTTCCTGTTTCTCTGGTCTTTCAAACTGGGCAGAGAGATCCTCAGGGATGGGGATCTTCAGCACCTCAACCATATGGGGCAGAGTCCTGGAAAAACAGTTCATCCACGTAATCTGTAATACAAAAAAAGAAAAAGATTATTTATACTTTGGGAAATTCTCCAATAACCCAGTAGCCCTGTTGCAGGGTTGCACATTTATTTTTTTTAGGTTTATTTATCATGAAGGTCATTTGAAGACGATTACTTTATATGTAATTCATTTTTCACTTGTTGTATAGTGGCTGTTTGCCCATTTTTTGACTTTGTGGGATTTTCAATAAAAGCTTGTAAAACTTACAGAAGGTTGGCTCTGCTTTCACTGGCTTTTCTGTGCATTCTTCCTTCTTGGACTTTGGGAAATTGACTTTAAATAGCTGCTCGCCAGCTGATGTTGCTGCTTGGGGACACCCAGTATTTTCATTAACGTGCAGGGCTGCCAGGTAGAGTCCTGGAAGGAGAAATAATAGATGGTGGAGAGCACATGTAAATATACACTGTACACATTCCCTTAGGTATTAAGAAATACAGATGGTCGTAAAACACATTTTACCCTAGCACAACATGCTAACGTCGCTAACCCCTGGCTACCTGAGTGGAACACATCTGTAACTTAATCTGCAGACCGTCTACATGTGGGACGGGGCCGGAGGTGAAATGGCCTCCATGATTCACAGCAAGTCATAAACTTCTTGTGAATCTCTATAAAATCAGCAGCAAGAAACAAAGTGGACATCACCATCCATTCTCTCATTTTACTCTCTTGTTATTATGAGTGTTGATAAGACGGAGTTAATCTTATAGACATTTAACTAACAAACTAATATCAATAATGTTATTGTGGATCCTGCAAGTAACGTCAGTAACTTTCAAGAAAATTACATCTATTACCTCAGCGTTAGCGTTAGCTAGTGCTAAACACAAATATTTTTTAAATACTTACATTCTCCTTGTTGGCAGTTCTGTCACGGATAGTTGGTATTGATCCCTCTTTCAGAAAAGTTTCGTGGCCAGTCCTGCGTTGTACTGACCCAGGTCGGTAAAGCAGTCAGACACAAAGTGGTTAACACACACATACAGGTTTTTACCAGCTGTAACTGGAACGTTGCCATCAAAAATAAACTTTATCCACTCAGCTCTTCTGTCCGCTGTGGGTAGAGATACTCAGATGGGGGGGCGATACAATTCCAATGAGCCCCTACTTGATGTATGAGGAGGCAAATCTGAATGGCTCACAGTCACACGTTTTGGGACCTAGCTAGCCCACAAAAAACTGACTGGGTTGTCTAATATCACAGTTTGTGTTGGTAAGCACATCAGAGACCCAAACGTATGTGCCCAAACACTGACAAAGTGAGTTTTTCATGATATGTGACGTTTAACACTGTCCAATTAGAAGGTGAATCACAACTTTCAAACAAAAGTCACATATACTCCCAGCTGCTCATTTACTGGACAGAAATTTGGCAGCAGATCCTCCAAACTAAACAACAAATAGGGGCATTTTCTGTTCTGCGGTGGCTTTCATCAGGATAATATCGTTTGTCATTGTTTAGCCACAAGTTACAGTTATAGTTCTCAAGATTTCATTCCTGGTTGATTTGGTGACACCTGTGGTTAATTTGTCAGAAACACAACAGAAGAGCAACTACTCTGTCTGTTTACAGCCCAACTAAACAAAATCATGCTGTTTTATTACGGAAGTCAGTCAAATATAAAGAAACAGTGATTTCATGCTGTACACAGCACAGAGTAGTTTTCCACACAACAGCGGGGCAAAGTGGAATTGTTACCTTGCTGACAGGGGTTAAATTGGGATTTGTTATGTGGGAGGGGGGACTTTGTGGTTTCAGGGTTGCTATGGGTGCACATGGGTGTGTGCATAGACTACAAGATTTGATTGATATCATTTGACAAACTGTAAATAAAATATAACAAGGTGAGACAACCCTCTGCTCTGAGCACTAAAACACTAAACAAAGTCATTCTAGATAAAAACAAACCAGAGCTGTGCCCATTTTTAGCTAATTGTATTGTATTATTTAATTTTTCTCTTTTACACTGTAAATCACAATCAATGTATTATAGTGTGTGTATTTTATTGTTCTTCCATGTCTGTAGTGTACAGTGGTTTTATAATGAAAGCTGTATGTTTTAATTGCACAGTATATGTAAAGCCCAACTAGGGACAAGAGTTGAAAATTAGCAATAGCTATAAACTCTCTGTGCAGTACATCAGTTTCATGCTCTGTATGTATTGGAACTATGTTAAATTGCACCGTCCCTATCAAATAAAATAAAAATTTAAATTCATACTTTCTTTAATACCAAAGTCAAGTTTGGACAAATACAACAGACAGTTACGGTTGTACGGATAAAATAAGAGCTTTGACTTTTAAAGAGATGTATGTACCAAAGCAAAAATACACACATATTACATTACATAAGAGAAAAACACCATATAATCAAGTAAAAAACAATATATAGACATTAAATTATGTTTTGAATATGTATTTTTGCTTATATAATACCGTTTTATTTTGAATACAAAATCTAATTTTTGGTTTTCTTCTTGCTTCACACCTTCTTTTTTTCCCCACCCGCATTTTGTGAAGACCCGCCCTACTCTGCCTCTGATTGGCTAGAACTTGTTGCCTTTGTTGGTTCAGTTGGTTAGGTTTGGGCAGGTAAAGTGAGATGTTTGGGTAAGAGTAGGATATCAGAGTCAGAGCCGGTCAGAGGCAGAGTAGGGCAGGTCTTCGCAGAATGCAGGTAGGAAATAATGCTTGTTTCATCGCTAACATGAAGCTGTTAGCTAGCTTAAACTGACACTGAGCTGTGTTGCGTTCAGAGAAACAGATTTATTAACTGAGCACAACCGGGTAGGTCCATGTTTTATTTTCTGTCCCTGTTTGTAAAATTAAACATTTATTAACAGATATTCTCAGTAAATGAGACAGTCTGCTGCATGTGAACTGAGCCATGTTTAGCTGTTTTTTTTGTTTGCTAGCTTGATGCACCTCAACATTGTGCAAAGAACACGTTTGTTTTGTTTTATTTTGTATGTCAGTGTGCACATTGTGTATGTACATACATGTGTATGTATACGTGTGGATATATATATATATATATAGCTAAGAAGAAAATGTGTTTTAGACATTGTTTGAATTATTAAGACTGAGAAAAGTATGAAAATATATACATTGTTGAAGAAAGTGTCCCCTGATGACAGAACAGCGTAGTGCTGGCCAGTGCCGTGGCTGAGCCCTGGCCAGCCCCGGCACAATTTAACCCCTGCTTGCTGAGAAGTTGGAGCTGTGCAGCCTGTCACCTGCAGCTCACTGTTGGCTGTTCCTTCTTGTTTCATTCCTCTCTGCACTATTTAAAACCGATCCACAGTCAAAAATGCCGAAAATGACCGTGTCTCGTTTAGTTCATTTTTGATGAACAGTCGCTGTCAGCACTAATCGTGGTCACAAATACACTGTTTCCTGAGGCTGCTTCACGATAAAAGCCACCTCATGTAGGAGGAGTAGTTCACTGATGTTTCCCACTGCAGCAGCAGTAGGAAACATTCACATTAGCAGTAACTTAATACAGCTCTGACATGCGTAGGGAATGGCGAACTCCACCACTGATAATTGATTTGCTTAGGGTTATGCACAAAAACTACACGGTCAAGGTTAGGGGACTACTGTGATCATGATTAAAAGAAACAAATCCCGTCTCTGTCTGCCACGCTGCGATGAACTTGTTGGAATTATTTTTATGTAAGGCAACATGAGACGAGTGATTGCTCTGGTAGCCTGCCATGACTTAATCAATGTAACTGATAGAGGAGACACTGAATGCCAAAGTATTTTCCTTTAATCTGAAGTGGTCACATCTTGCCAATACCTGATCCACTTAGGTCAGTATCAGCTCCTGATACTGATCCAGCGGATCAGTTCGGTGTAATCCCTAATCGTGGTGGGAAATGGGAAACAAAATTCAGGCTCCCATGTTAAGATCACAAGCTTATGAGGATCTGGATGTCTTTTTTTTTCTTTACTTAGTTAAGGCTGGGAATGATCATGGTCATGGTTAAAAGAATCCAGCATTGGAAACGACAAATGAAAAGTGGTCACCTATAACAACGTCACACTCTTTGTTGACCCAATCATCCACCTTTCCTAATTCCTCCCTAAGACATCCACCTGTACTTCTGATAGACAACAATAGCTCCTTGTCAGCTAACCCTTAACATTTGATAAAGTTGTCCTCCCTTCATCTTATTACACCAGACCATGAACATACAATCACACAGTGTCAAGAAGAGTCTTCTAGAGACTGGCACACCTTCACCTACAAGACCTAATCAAGGTTCATCGTACAACCTGGTCAACCCATCAGCAGCTCTGCTAATTGTTCTTCATTTTAATCTACAGTTTCTTCGTTTCTGTATTTTTTTTCCCCTCTAATAAAGCCTGTTTCTGTGCAAGCCCAGTTTCCCATCAGGACCAAGTGACAGCAGCGGCGTGATGGACTGGTGGCACGGGGAGGGTTACACGTTTAGACACCCTGAGCTTGTTGTTCAGCCCTGAGCAGCTCCTCTCCAGCAGTGGGGGGTTAAGTACCTTGCTCCAGGGCCCATCCGTGGTGGCTGCTGGGGGACAGCACTGTGTGTCACTTTAACAGCTCAGTTTTCCAGCTGGAATAAGAAGGATTCAAAACAGCAACGTGGTTGCCAAGTTATTGTGCTCCCACTACGATACATGGTTGACCTGGAGAGGCTGTTATACAGTATATGATCAACCTCCTACCATCCTCCTGACTATTTTAGCACTATGTGAGACAGATACATATTTGGACAGCACAACACTGCATGGACCACAGCATACATAAAAATATATCCGGTACAATATTTATCCAGCATGTAAAAGCTGTAGTGAAACATGTCTGATACTGTTTCTCATCACGCAGCTTGTTTGTAGTTACAGGTTTCTGGAACATGCACATCAACTTCAATCACATTCATTCACACTGAAGCCTAAACTGGGAGCTACCCAGTACCTGTAAAGCTGAACTGAATTGTAGAATTATTCTTTAATTACTTTTCTTTTGTCTAATTTCTGCAAAAACCAACGTTGCAATATTTTCAAAAATAATTCAGAGAAATAGTATTCCTTGTTATATTTAACCCTTTCTTGGGATTTTTGGATGACAGGCTAATTTGATATCAGAGAACCTATTTCATTTTCAGGGACTGATATTTTAAGCATCCTTTAGTTGGACTGACACAGTTGTAAAGCAATTGCAAGACACAGCACAGACAAATCCAGCACAATTTTTATCCCACATGTACAAAACTGTAATGACACACGTCTGATAACATCTTTGATTTTCACGCATGGGTTTATTTTATTCCTCAAATTTTCCTGAGCATGCACGGAGTTTCTCCACATCACCTCATCTTGCATTCATCATACACCGAAGCCAAAACTGTGAGCTGCCCAATCCAAGCTGGCAGACAGACTGTTACTTTCCTTATGTTCAATTTTTGTATAAACCAGTGTGCTGTAATGTTTTCCAAAGCAGACAGCCTCATGGCGTTCTTTTACACCACCAACATCTTTTGGCCTCTCTGGTGATGACACTGCGGGTCTTTGTTCTTACAGTATGTCCTCTGTTGCATCTAAAAAAATCCCCGCTGAGGAAGGTAAGTAAAGGCAATGCAATATTGCACAGTATGGATTAGGGCTGCAACAAATATTTTCTATATTGATTAATCATCGATTAATTTAGTCTATAAATTATCAGAAAAAAAGTGAAAAATGCTGATCACATGTTCCCAGAGCCCAAGGCGACATCTTCAAATGTCTTATTTAGTCTGACTGACAGTCTGAAACCTGAAGATATTCTTATACAATCACATGAAACAGAGAAAAAGGTGCAAATCACACAAGAGAAGCTGGAACCAGAGAATATTTAGTGTTTTCTGCTCTTTTTTTTTTGCAGAAAACACAAATTACAGTTGGTTATGAAAATAGCTGCAGATTAATTTTCGGTCATCCAGCTATTTGATTAATTAACAAGACAGCAGCATGAAAGACTAAAGTACAAACCACAAGCCCGGTGCTGTTGATTCTTTCCATGAAATGATCATTGTGTGCACAAGAGGAAGAAAATCTAGTTTTAGCAGCTATGAACTGTGAACTGCTTGACTCACAGTGATCAGTGCATGAAGGACTTGATCTGTCTTGCAGCACTTCCTAAAATCACCACAACCCAACTTCACTCCTTCATTATGTGCCCATGACTGTGTGTGTGTGTGTGTGTGTGTGTGTGTGTGTGTGTGTGTGTGTGTGTGTGTGTGTGACTGTGGATGTCACCTGTACTGACAGCAGGCAGACAAAGGTGGAGGGTGAACTCACCTAAACTCTGTTTACCAACCTTTTTTTTTTTTTTTAGCCAAAAAAAAGATGAGATTTTCAGGACTGAACTGAAATAAATAATGTAGTATCAAACTTATGTGTTACCTGTGTCACATCCACCTTTCTCTCATGTCACCGCTCTGTCACATCACCCGGTGCGGTCTCACATTCAAATCAAACATTCCTTAATATATCACAATGAGACAGTAAAAGCCGGCGTTGTGCTGTGTGTGCGTGTGTGTGTCTGTGTGTGTGTGTGTGTGTGTGTGTGTGCAGGCTACGTATGCATGCTGAGCCTCCCGGTTCGTCTCAAGCAACAACGGCAGCTTACGGTGACAAAGAAACACGGTTTGCACGATTTCTCCGGGACTCACTTTGGCTTCCTCTCCATCCCCCCCAAAAACGCAACGCAAGCCTTGATTTTGCCTCAAAAAGCGGGGATGTCATGTCCGCTCATCCCCCTAAATCCTGCACATATATTTAGTTACAAAAAATAAAAATAAAAATTAAAAAAAAACATACAGAAAATAACAAACCTGTGTGCGCAGGACTTACCATGGTTGTTCAAGCTCCCAGTCTCTGAAAAAGTCGAATTCAAAGAGATCCATGGCCGCTTCGGCTGGTGCTGTTGGTGGTTAAAATCCAAAGCTGGTGCTACGTGGTTCTACATAGGCTACTGATACTGTGTGTGTGTGTGTGTGTGTGTGTGTGTGTGAGTGTGAGTGTCAGAGAGGGAGAGAGAGAGAGAGAGAGAGAGAGAGAGAGTAGACACAAGCGGCTGCCTGCCAGGAAGCTGCTACGTGGTCAAGGCAAGCTGACAGCCAGGCAGAGGTGGAGGGAGGGAGAGAGAGCACACACACACACACACACACACACACACACACACACACACACTGAAGAAGGCTGTACAAGACAAGTAACAGTGAGATATTCACTGCAAAAATTTCCCTTCATAACAAGTAGAGCTATTTTTGTTGCACGGATCTCACAAAAATAAACCTTGCATCCCAAGAAATGTGAAACATTGACTGCAACAGCTGGAAAATGATTTGAATGCTTTTAAAAAAAAAAAAAAAAAAAAAAAAAAAAAGCTGCACTTGTATTTCTGCTTCATGTTACAGATGATACATGTTATCGGTTTAATCTTCATCTTGCAGGAAACCACAAGACAAGTCATTTCAGTTCTGATCTGTGTGTTCTCATGAGTCCGGTTAAAACTTAAGAATCTCACGGTTGATTTTTGTTATCTCATCATACTCTGTGAAATGGGAAATGGCATTAGATTCAAAGGTGTGACAGTAAAGTATAATGAGTGCACCAGCTCACTCAGCGAGCCATGAGGAGTCTTTGTTCAGCTACAGGGTGTGTATTAATGCATGGTGCGTGGCAGGGCTGTAGCCAACATTTTAAATAGACTACCGAGGCCCAGATTCCAAAATACAACCCCACAAAGACAGCTTTGACTCTAGCCACCATAAACAGTCTGAAACATGTTAGACTTTCTTTTCTTTCTTTTTTGAAAAACACATTTTAATAATTCACTTTTCTATTCACATAGATTTTTTTCTGTCAATTTGATCTCGCTACCTGATTTTTCCCCACAGATATCAGCGTATAATACTAAAATACTAAAGCTCTTTATCATAATTTAAATTAATATAATGATCTTTTTCAACTTAAAGATATTTAGTCTAAAAATCCATCATGTATAAATGTGTAAATGTGTCAAATTTCCAGTAATACAGAGGACATGACCTCCTTGTTCTCCTGGTGTAGGGGGTGTAGTATGACCTCTGTTGTTTTTTGAGGTCAATCTGAATGCAAAGTGTAGGGCTTTAATCTAAAATTTAGCAGTATTGGAAAGTTTTTTGCAAAAATACACCACAAAGTAGGGCTACAGTACAGAGAAAGTACCAATTCTCAAGATCTGACGTCCTGCTCAGACGCACTTGTGGACAGAAACGGAAGAAAGCAGAGTATCCACACACTGGATTATAGCTCATAAACCGTACTGAACTGAACTGATCAGCATTTTCATGTGATTTTGATGTGGCTGGTCATTCTGTAACTGTAATTTCAGGGTTACTTATTTCTTTCCTTTGCCATTATTCTCTCGTCTGTGGGGTCTATTGAGTCTTGTGCATAGTAGCCACATTATGCTGTATTTCACTTTCAAAATATTTTAAATATAAAAATAAAAGTAGCTTTTTTTTCTTCTTCGACAACCAGACAAACTCCATCTGCTGAGAACAACCGTGCGATGCAATTTAAAGCTCTAAAGCGATCTATCACGCACCTGTCCTAAATACAGGATTGGATGTACACACCATTACCCTTCTGTATCACCCAAACTTTATCCCAAAATCCAAATTATCACCTGAAAATAGCAAATAGTCAGGTGAAGCGTGTTCATGAGCCCGGTGTCTACACTGATTGGTTACAGGATTCCAGACGGTCGCTGCTGCAATTAGGATGGAAAGTTGTCTTGTTCAGCTTCAGTGAAGTAACTTGGGTGCAGAGAGGTGGCAAAGCAGCAAGCTAGTAGTGACAAATGTACTCAAAAGTACTGCACTGTCTTTGAACCTCACAAGCTGTCACCTGCTTTTATGTCTTCATCCGACCACTTCACCTTTGTTTCCGATCAGTCGTGCTACAAGCGTGTTAATAACAGTTTAGCAGCCCACCATCCTCGCTCTCCATCACGCAACACATGCCCAGCAGCACGTTTTTACTGTTTACGCCTTGCTATGAATAATGATCGAGCAGATGGTTGAAACTTCTCACTCAGCATGTGTTGTAGCAATGGTTCCTTTGTGACATCACTGTCCTCTCCTTTTAAAAAAAAATAAAAAAACAAAAAAAAAAAGCCCTCCTACGCAAAAGCTTGCATGTTTTTTCACCCGTGATTGCAGCAGAGGGAACATGAGGAGTCGAAATGTATCGGAAATAACATTTGAAGATATACTGTGAACTGTGTGTGTGTGTGTGTGTGTGTGTGTGTGTGTGTTGTTTTGGATAGCGTGTCACAGAGTTTGTGTGCGTGAGTATTTTGGTCTGGTCCGGGGCAACATGCCAGCACTACTCTGCATCACGCTCTGCAAGTACAAACAGCAGCCACAGAGAGAAGAGAAAAAACTCACGATACTTGTCCTCGGCTCTTCAGTGGAAGTGTGTGAGTTAACCATAGAGCATGATGGGAATAAAATACTGCTGGCTGCTGTCTGAAAGTGCTGTTTCACGACCTTGATCAATTCCAGCCATTTCAACCCCACAAATCAAAATTCCAGACATCTCCGGACGTTAAAAACACCACATCAAAATTCAACAAATATTCAAGGATTTTAAGCACCTGCGGGAACATTGGGTGCATTCGGGGTGCGTGTGTGTGTGTGTGTGTGTGTGTGTGTGTGTGTGTGTGGAAGAAAGGCTGTCCAAAACTAGGTCAGACACTGAGAGACAGAGAGTGACTGAGGAGAGAGAGAGGAACGGATACAAAGATATAGCAGAAATGAAAAAGAAATTGCAGGATGAGTTAGTGGAGAATTAAATGACAAAAAGAGATAGACAGACATTCAGAAAAAATGTGACTATAGCGAGAAGGGCAAATATACATAGAGCTACACACATAAATTCATGATTACACTCCGCAATTCAATTTGAAGTCATTACACAGTCTTTACTACGACCAGAGTGGCTGTTTGTTTAGAGGTTTCCTTTTTTTTTGGCAGTGTTGTTAAGGCCACAGCTGTGCCAGTAATTTATATTTAAATGGTGATATGGAGAGTTAGAGTCTCACTCACAGACACACTGAGCTGAAAAGAAAAATACAAACTGATAAAATAGTCAAGAAGGACCAAGTTCTCAGCTTTGAGCTCATTATACTTGCTGTGTATCCTGCAGAAGTTGAGAAGTGCATGTCATGAATTTTCAATATGTTCATCTCTCTCTCTCTCTGTCTCTCCCTCTCTCGCTCGCTCTCTCTCTCTCTGGTGCATGTATTAGCAGTAGTGAATCAACACAGCACCACACCTCCACCATGTGGTTCATCATAAGTATTACACTATGAAGAAAATGGATGAACATTGAGTTAAATGTTGCACTGAATCATATTTTTCATCACACAATTACAAAAATCTTCCTCTGCCTTTATTCTTACCTGCAGTTTATCTTTTGTGCTGTAAGAAACTTGCTGAAAACCACCAGTGTGACTCTGATGAACTCCACAGTTCATTCCACAGCAAAACGCTTGTTTGCAGAAATACGTGATAAGCTGATTAGTTGCATACTTTCCACCAAAGATTCTTGGGCACAAAGACTTTATTCTTTAAATCAAATGCTATTACAAGAAAAATAAGCTATACAGTATATCAAAAGGAGTATACCTCATTCAAAACTCTCCTGACTCTAAATATACACATTAGTTTGCATGTCCTCTTATTAAGGTAAATATTGTTTGTGGTGCACACAGTACTTCATTTGTATTCTACATCCCACAGCATGCCTTCTATAAGATCATAGTTTTCTATTTGATTTGACTGTAAAAATGAGTCTGTGTGCCTTTTTAAGTATCACCACGCTAAGTTTACTCAAAGAAATACATGTTCATAGGATAAGGATGTTGTTATTCTATTTTTTTCCCTTCATTTCGTCAACAAATTCCATGAAAAAAAAAACAGCAGTGTGTTAGTCCATTTCTGAAATACATTTTGATTTACTGACAAGTAAGAAAAAATAGAGAATATCACCAGATTCATCCAGCCAGCTAGCGGAGGGATTGAATCCTGGTGTGTGTAACTAGGTTCAGCAGCTTGTTATCAGCTACACTTCAAGCTTCCACCATGTTAGCAATCTATCAGGGGATAAGAGAGAGTAGAGAATGGTTATTACATGTTGAAGTCTGGATGGAAGTAAAATAGCTTCCCTATTTTATTCTTCAAAGCAAAGTGCACACTATTGTAAAAAAAAAATACAACTATATAGTATTACTGTGTCTAAAAAAATTACACATTAATAAATATTTCTTATTGGCCCAAAAGGCATAACTACGGAATCTTACATGTGTGAAAAATAGTGATCACCTCGTCACTTCTCAAAGACAAAAAATAAAAAAGTAAAAGTATTTAATTTGGTTCTATGAACTTATAATGTTAAATCTCCATCTGCTACAGGGTGTTCACTAGTGTGACTGTAGATTTGTTGTATGTTGATTAACTGTGCATGGTGTGTTAACTTGTTAGATATTTATAATGAACTATATATTTATAACACCTTAATAAACAGCAGGGAACTGTCTGTACCTCTTTATACATGCATAATCATCATCTGTACCAATATATCAGCTGTATAAAGCAGCAGCTGAGTTTTTTTTTAATTTCTTTTCAATGGACTGTAATTTGAAAACATTTATTCATAAAAGGACTGAGGTAGTCCTTGATATTTCTCAAGTTCCTTTTTTACTTGATTTTTCAATATCAAGTCATTTAGGACATTTACTATACTTTCCACTAGAGTTGTGTTGAAATGATTTTCAAGAGTTTTCCACATTTAGAGGCAGTGTTACTGGGAGGCAGGATGGTTTGGCCTTGGTACTTGACTGTCACTGTGCTCAATAGCCCCACAAGGGAGCCTTGTATAATAATCTTCTTTCATCGCGAGTGTTCTCATGTGGTCATTTCACTAATGGACCAAACATACTGATCCTGTTCAAGGCTACAGTGTTTTATCAAACAGTTGTGATGTATGGTACAGGGGTGTATCCTTGCAATTACCATGGAAGACAAGGGCCTCTGAGGTCCAACTAGCCGCCCCCAGTAGCACAAGAAAATCTTTAGTTGGCCTATGGCAAACGATGACATCACTTTTTGTGTTCCTTGCAGAGTTGAAGAGAAATTAGGGCTCTTTTAATCTGATTGACAATTAGTCAGTGAAGTGAATAAATGACAGTGATAAAACCAGCACACGATGCACATATTGAAGCTGCACTAATACATATTTTTATATTAACAATGGATCAATTAACATGTAACGTGAAAGGTGTCGCTTGTATTGATAAACTCACAGAAAATGATAACAGTTCTCCTCAGCTCTAAAGAGCATTTTAGTGTCTTTCAGCTCAATGTTTTGGTCATATGGCTCTCAACTTTAATGTTTTGGTTCACTCTCACTAACTTCCTATTGGCTAATTTTCAGCCAAAAAAAAAGAAAGAAAATTTGCTTGAAGCACTGTTCAATAACTGCTCGGCACCAAACAGCAGACAGACATAATGATGAGCAAGTGAAAGGATCATTTAGCAGCTAATGAGCCAGACATCTTTTCCAGGAGTCTGTGGAGACCAAAATAGAGCTAAAAGGAGAGTGAATACTTGACATTTGTCAGGTGGCCAGACACACGACTCAGAATGAATGTTAATGTTGTCCCTTGTCTGCTGGTTGAGTAAATATGCAACTGTTTGTTAGTCTAAACAACTTAATAAGGTGAATAGTTGTCAGTGTTGTATTTTCAGCTTGTTCAGCTGCCTGCAAGTTACATTAAAAAAATGCTGCTTCAAATTCTTGTAATAATATACAAGACTTCTGTTTTTTCTTTATAAGTAATTGCATGGCCACGTGATTAAACTAATACTTAATATATTAGCACAACGGGCTATTTAAATCTTAACTTCTTTTGATATCTTTCCCAACCTTGGAATTGATGTTGCTTTAAAGCACCAAATTTAAAAGCAATCCTTTAATTACTTTACAGTACATTTGACATTTTCACAAAGCAAGATCCTGAAACTCATAAAATTCAAAGACCAGCCGGAGCTAACAGAGGAAGATCAACCTTTATTTATTGAAACTGCTTGCATACAAAATATATTGCACTATAACCAGACATGTAAACCCAAACATCTTAAATGCTATTATTAGTATGTACAAAAAGAAAAAATGCCCAAAAGTGCACACAAGGTTTACAGCTTTTTTTGACTACCCTGGTTTAAGTATCAACAGATTCTCTGTGTGTCTTCACTTTCTGGGACTCTACTGTTGAACAGCCCACAATGTGTCTACTTAGTGTTTGTTGCTATTTACATTCTGCAAAGCAATGATGAGGACACATCTGCTGCAGATTGGTGAGTGATGAACAAGACTTTTTGTGACCTGAACCATGTTGCAACCCCAGCTAGAGCACATGCTTAGTGAGGGATGCCAAATGGTCATATTTGACTGAGTCGTATTATAGTCAGAAAGACTGAGAGTGTCTGAACTGAATTGTGACTCCCAAATTCAGATTCTTGTGCTCTCTGTATTATCTCATCA
This sequence comes from Thunnus thynnus, assembly GCF_963924715.1. Classification (NCBI taxonomy): domain Eukaryota; kingdom Metazoa; phylum Chordata; class Actinopteri; order Scombriformes; family Scombridae; genus Thunnus; species Thunnus thynnus. The sequence goes on along the minus strand of NC_089525.1, from coordinate 8,009,585 downwards.
CTTTGTGATGTCAAGTCAAAATCAAGGTTTGTGGATGAGGTCAGGTTTATTCTTTAGTCACATGACCATATCTGAGGCAACACAACAGTGTTGTAGCTCTAAGAGTAAGGATCTGTTTAATTAGTCCAAAGCCTCTTTTAAATTTGAACAAACAATTGGACTGATGAAGACAGGAAGTTAACATTCAGCTTGCAACCCAATGGATCATCGGTAAAAAAATACCTACTCTGTACACCCAGAGCATTAGAACAGCACTCTCTCAAAGACAAACATGACTGTTCAGCTACCACTTCCAAATAGACTTCACTACTTTTGTGACAGTTTGCAGGAAAACACTATCAACATACATACATTATAACTCACTTCTTAAAAGGTGACTATCTGTATTGTTATCAACTGTGGTGATAATATTTCATGTTAACATTTCATTTCATGATGGAAACAGCTGCCAAAACTTTTAAAGCAGAGATTCCAAATTGAAATGGATCTTTTTCTCACATACAGTTATTTCAACAGTCGATTGTCACTTTATAAAATGTCCATCATCTGTCGGTCTGGACTGCAGATGGCCACAACAGACTTCTAATCCAGTCCTTCTGGCTGGCAAATTTAGCTGGAAGAAGACCCATTTTGGAACTAAATGAGAAAAAACACAGCATGTGTTCAAGAAATAAGTTAACAGACTATACCAGCCATCAATTTTTAATATGAAAAGTTTTATGAGAGTTAACAGTGATTCTCAATTTTTTATAAAACGTTCAAAATCCATCTTTAAGGTTCATACAGTTTTGGTAGCGCCATTCTCCTCGCATGTTCTAGTACTGTTCTCATGTACTGGGGACAGAAGATTGCATTGAGGACAGTGTCATGCCAAAACAGCAAACAAAGAGTACAAGTGAGTTGAACCTTAAGGATGAACATCAGTATATCTGCAAAACCTGGATGTTCTCACTAGTGTTCCTCATTGCTGCCATTTGGGATCCTCTCTCAGTTGTTTCTAGTAGGTATCCCCTATGACATCTTACACAATTATGAGTCCCAGGATGAATCAAAATGAATGTACACAGTTTGATCCTGGGAAGAAAAAGTACGCATGCTGTTCAGTGTCATAATTATTGGTTTGGGATCCCAAATGGTTCACTCTTTTTTTCCACATTATTTTTTCTGCAGTTCACCATGATCTCAACTGTACTCATGTTAAGCTATTTGTTTCCATTGCAGGCGACTAGAAAACAGCAGGATTGGAAAATGATGTCATCAGTCGGTTATAGGACACTTATCAGTAAAATCTCCATTGTAGAAATTTTTCCTTAGCACCAATTCTTCAGTGACCACAACTGGTCAACATACAACAGTTCTCCCACATCTTTTTTCATTCACATTTCCCACTATAGTGCAAGCCTTGGTTTTAGCACTACTATTTGTTAGTAATACCCCTAAAATCAAACCAAAGCATGAAAAAGCCATTAAACCACTTTTGTCGGTTCAATTCCAAATTTCGTTCCAGCAGTTAAAAAGTCTAACGTACATATACTGTGAACCTGGTGTTTGGAGGCACAATAAAATACACCAACAAGCAGTTTGAAGCACAGCCACAGATGCAAAGAATTTCATTGCCCCCCAATTGTCTCTGGGGTGACACAAAAGAGCTGATGTGAAGGTTGGACCTTTGTAGGCTCAGTAGCCCCAAGGTCTGCAACATCTTCAATATGCATCAAACTTGCATGTGATTCTTTCCATCAGATCAACAGGAACCTGCCTTTGGGAGATAAGTCTCTTCACCAGCATCTTGCTGTCTTAATGTTATGAGAACTGTACACTGGTCAAAAAGAAAAGCATATTACAAAGTTAAGGGAATATAAACTAAACACTTGGCATTATCCATTGCTGTGGTATGACTGGAAAAAAAGTCACAATTCCAAAATTATTTGGGTTTCCACACATGAAAGTCCATTTAGGGAATGACTCATATACACGATGCTTTTATCAGTTTAACATTAAAAGGAAAATCCACCATAAAACATTATTCTCATTGGTTACTTCAGTTACTTCGAAAACCTCTCCCAAAGCTACACTACAGTACATGCTACAAAGTAAACCAATATGTGCTTTCTTGACAAAGTTAATGAAATAGTTCAACATTTTGGGAAATAAACTTATGCTCTTAAGACTGATACCACTCTCATGTTGGTGCACTAAGTATTGAGCTGGAGGCGATTAGCTCAGCCTAGCATAAACACTGGAGGCAGGTGGAAACTGCTAGCCTGGCGCTGTCCAAAGCTCAAACATATACCTTCCAACATCCCTAGTGTACAAATTGACATGTATCTTATTCTTTGAAGCTGTACTCAAATGTAAAAAAGTTGTGGGTATATGGGGAGTTATGTGCTAGGATTACCAGAATTTGTCATTTTTACCTTTCCATTAGTGTTCAAATTAAACTAGATGGAATGTATTAATTAGTGAACTTTAGAGGGGCCGGTAGGTGCATTTTTAACTTCAGACACAACCAGGCTAGCAGTTTCCCCAAAGCCAAGAATGCTTCCAGTCTTTATGCTAAGCCTATCCTTATTTAGCTTAAAATTGGAACTCAGCCCTCACTTAATAGCTTTTTCCAGAGGTTTCACGTCTTCCTCATTGAGTGGAGTTTGCTCAGTTGTTATGGAGGTAGCTCAGTCATTATGTTTACTAAATACGTCAGTCATGTGACAACAGGTGGTCATTTTCAGTGTGACACCTGAGCAAACTCCACGAACTCCAGAAAAAGCGAGTCAATGGATTTTTTGATAATTCTTGTTTTGTTTTTTTTTGGTGAAACTGCAGTTTTCAAGGTCAAGAATGAAATTAACCGCTCACTCACCCAAAATCTTTTCAGCATCAAATACTCACCCACAGTAGGCTTTTTATTTACAGTTGCTGCTTTCAGTCAGCTAGAATGGATTCAAATATTAATGTTTTCACAGAGGGAATGAAAATACCCAAATATATTTAGAAATTGCTCTAACCACTACTGCCACATAATCCACCTCTCCGCTGTTCATCTGTATGCTAACAGTCATACTTTCACCCAAATATGGCTAAATGACAGGTTCTCTTTGTAGCTAGTAAATGGGGGTATTTAAGTTTGGCACAACATATACAAATGTTTGTAACATACTGAGCCTTTGTTTGGTCAGCAGAGAAGTGGATTATGCTGCAAGAGTGAGTTGAAAAGTTAGCATGGACGTTGCTGGAAAACCCTTACAACCAACTTCACAAACTTGAGTCCAAGCTGGTTACAGCCACTATGACAGCAAACACGACCAATTTTAAACCGCCACTAAGCCTACAGGTGTGGATGGAGTATTACTTTAAGCTTTGATGCACATCTGATACATTTCATTTTTAGAGAAAACTAAATAAACCCAAACCTTCCCTAAATATACTGTTGCCATGCCAGCTAAACCTGTCTCATATGCAATGCCAATGAATCAATATTACATTTTAAAGGATAATTCATCTAGAAGTAATAATCAGTCATTATATCCGTGTCATAATTTCTTGTGTGCCTTCCACCATGAATTCTGTTTTAGGGTGGATTTCTCCTCTCAGGTCAAAAACTCCTCATCTTTCTCTGATGTAACACTAGTTTTCAACTTCTGCAGCACTATGGACATTTCATTATTAAAGACAGCTGGGTGTGACTCAACCCTGCTATGGAGGATACTATTTTTTCACACATCATTAAGTTTATTATCAAGAGCTCTAGCATTTAACTGATATTAAACAGCAAAAAAAGAAAATATCAGGATAAGTGCACATTTGAAACAATAGTACAAATCTTTTCTCAGACAAATAATGACATCATTATATACAGTATGTCACCCTCCCTTCTTTTTTCTCCCAACTTTTTTTTTTTTTTTTTTTTTTTTTTTACAATACAAAGCAACTCCATACTGTTGATGCTCTATTGACAATATAGAGGTCACTTTCACTTGAGCCATTTTTTGATGCAGTGCAGAGAATGTTTCCAGGAAAAATGCAACATGGCTGCAGTGTGAACGACAGCGTAAAGTGAAAGCAAAGGTCCTAACAGATTAGTGATAGAGAAATTGACACCAATAATACTTTTGAAAAAGAAAAATGAACTCTGGAATAAAAGCCTGTTTCATGATTCATTACTCATAGCCATTTCTTGTGACATTTCCTAAAGGTGAAAGTTCCCCATGTGTCGTTGACTCTAAGTTGATGGTTGTCACATCAAATGTTACTCATCACTGGCTATCCAGCCGGACTCAGGTCAAGGAAAAATGAGACAAAGTAACACTGACTGAAAAACTTTTTTTAACATGTGTCCAAACCTACTGAATGTCTCCAAAATATCATAATAAAGATGTACATGCATTGCAAGACTAGAAAGGTACACTGATGTCTGGTGAAAAAAAGACCTGGCTCAACCTATGAAACTTTTTCATTTCCTTTCAGTTCCTTTCCTACATAGAGAGATAAGGATTGAACTATGGGTTACAGAGTCACCATTTTCATCTCTGATAAAATGAAAGAAAGAGGGTTTGTATTGAGAAATGGCTGCCACTTTGGCACAGAACCGAAAGCGCCAAAGAACTTGTCTACAAAAGTAACTGAATCCATTTCATAGGTTAACTGAACCAGGTCATATGCTACAGGATTACATCTGTACGACTGTACAAGCATACAACACCTTCAGTATTAAAAATGGATCAGGTGGTTAAAGCAGTTTCCTGCGATTCCAAAGTCACCCTTTCATAAAACTTTACACAAACACCTGCCCTTTGAGTTTAGAGGAAGCTCAGAAATGCTCAGTGTTGCCAGTGATGACCCAGGGTGAGTCAATGATGTCACAACAGGAAGTTGCCTTCTTTACACACCTGGTCCATTGTCAACATCTAATCATCCCTGATTTACATGTCTAGGTTGTGATACTAGCCACAATTAAAGGCACATGTCACACAAAAATTATGGTGGGGTTTCCCTGAGCATTCGCAGCTTTCTACGTATGTCTTTCGACTGTTTTTGAGTCCGGCAGCTGGAAATGGGACCAATAGCTTAACTATGGGTTGACATTAAGATGATGAATGATAAATTTGAACTGTGTACTGTAACAGTTTTGAGTCTAACAGGCTAAAAGTTGATACCTACTGTAAAATAATTTAATGCTATGCTCACTGATGATGCTCTTAATGAAAACATTTTTTTTTAAAGAATAATTTAATATTTTGGGAAATATGCTTATTCGCTTTCTTGTTTAGTTTTAAACGAGAAGATTGACACCACTATCAAGTCTGTCTGTAAAGTACAACGCTAGAGTCAGCAGGCACTTAGCTTAGATTAGCATAAAAACTAGAAGCGGCGGGAAACAACTAGCATGGAAGTCCCTGTGCCAAGTAAGAAATGGTTTTTGCACAGACTTCCCCCCCAAAATAATAAACACAGACAGAATTAACAAACAAGATATAACATGTTAATTAGTGAGCTTCTAGCTTCTGAACTAGCTGTTTCCTCCCTGCTTCCTACCTGCTTCTAGTCTTTATGCTAAGCTAACCGTTTGCTGGCTTCACATTTACCGCACAGACATGAGAGTGGTATCGATCTACTCATCAAGCTCTTGGCAAAAAAACCCTCTGAAGCTAATTAACAGTACTAATTAACAAATAACAATAATTATAAACAAATATGCATATTTCCCAAAACTATTTTAAGAGTGCCACAAAAAGGAATGCAAAAAATTTTGGGAAATATGCTTATTGTTATTTTGAGTTTTTTTTTTTTGCACATAGCAACACTATAACTGAAGCTGTCTGCTAGTCTACCCCTGATATACTGATAGGTATTGCGTTTGTTGAGAAATATTATATATACAGTATTTTGATGTATTACTACACTTTCACACAAGGTTGTTACGACTACGAATGCTCAGAGAAACCCTGAGAAACATTGTTTTTGCTTTGCTTTTTTATTTTACACTATCTTACTTACATTTGAAGTTTTTTTTATTCAAACAAATGCTAATATTAATCTCCTTTTCAATCATAAATCCACAGATACTCTCTACACTAGCCCATCTAAGTTACTGCGGTCTGTTTAAGTTTAGGACAATTTGGAACAGCTGAGGATGTACATGATCTGTAAGAATCATCATGTACGTTATTTATTTTGATGATGATGACACTGACAATCTTTCCATGCAGAATATGTATGAAGTCAGTAACTCACTAAGGTGTCAAATGAACAGCAGGGTGGAACACACAAGTGGCTCAAGGTGGGAGCTTGAAGTCAGCTTATGTTGTTTGTTCCCCTGATGTCTGACAACCTACCCTGGTTAGAAAAAATAGTCTCTTTCAGCTACTTGATGACGATTGTCTAGTCCTCTTTTTGTTTAAGTCCTTATCAGTGTGTCACACAGCTTTAGAGGCAGACAAGTTTAGAGTGAGGCCAGAAGACTGGACCCGTTCTGTCAACAGAATCTGTTTAGTCACCATTTTGCCTATCCAAAAGAATGAAACCAAACGCACACAGGGTCACATAATCACCAGCTATGATGTAGTTATGAGGAATGACATCAAGTTATAGTAAAGGAGAGACTGAATCTGGTGTTTTTAACTATAAGGTTGGATCTAGAAAAGGACACGGAAATGCAAAGAAATGTGACATGCTGGCTCAGGAAACCAGCTTTTTAAGTATTTGAAAGTACATTTTGTTATGTAACAAAACACAAACATATATCCCAAACAAGTAGGTAAAGCAACAGAAAAGAGCGGTGCATGGGCCAAAAGGTTTTAACCAACAGTATTAAAAGCAGTCAGGTGCTCTTAAGAATGGGCCACATTTACAGCAATGGAGAAGCTTAAATCCAAGGCACAGATATAAATGTGACCTGTTAAAAAGCCTCTTTAAGGAGCGGCAGAGGACTCACAGGCTGCAGCTCCATGACTGTGGTGAACACAGGGGAGATCAAAATCTTGCTCCATTAAACTTGATTTTATATTCTGGTTTAGAGCAGTTTCACTACACTTAACTGTGACTTAGTCAAGTGATAAACGCACTACAAAAAAAATTATTGCACCCTTCATGGTCACAGAACAGGACCTGATACTGTGGTATTAACATGTGATGAAATGTTAGAAAGCCAGGGAGGTAGTATTGCAGCCAACTTCAATGATGCAGAAGTATGACAATCAACTTAAGAGTACTGAAATTGTTGTAACTGAAAGAAAATCTGTTTGGATTTGTTACAAGCCAGACTCCTTCATCAACCCTACTACCATTTACAATATGAAACTGACAAAATGAACTAAATAGAGTAAGATTACAAAAAATGTTGAAGAGGGACAGGCCACGAATACGCTGAAAATCCAAGAACAATGAAATTTACACCAATATTTTATTTTATCAAGGTATAACTCAATGAATTTGTTACTTCTACTGTAATATAACAAAACAAAATATACTTATCAGGTGTTCTAAATACAGACAAAAAGGGTTTTTTTAATCACTCTCTTGAACGTTTATTCATTCACTATTCTCTTTTTTTTTCAGAAATTCAAGAAAAACTCATGTGACTCATCAGGCTGGTTGTAGATTCGAGATGTTGTGCTGCAGTAACAGTAATCAGTTGTGGTCAGCCATCGTAAACTGGCCCTTCATCGGGTTTGACTGGAAGCTGAAGATACTGTATGAATTTAACTGACCGATTTGGTAAATTGAACTAATTCAAAAAGGAGTCTAGCTTACAGTCTCCTATTGGTCTAGTACAAGATGTTTTATACCTGTTGACTGGTATTTACCAATGAGATCAATGAGTATTGAGATAATGGTACCTCACTGTAAAAAAACCAAGAAGATCCACTGCTGCTGACTGCACCACTGAAAATGAAACTCCATGAAACTGTTACAGTGCTGAATGTGTCTGGATAGGTTGGATTCTGTGACGCAGAACTTTTGATTAATCACTGTATTACGGTATGGGCTTTGGTTATGTGACTTCACAGGTTTTACCTGTGTTTCTGGCCCTTGTATTTATAGTCCTTTGACCACTGCCACATTTTTATAGGTTTTATGGTTTACTGCAGGTACTGTGGCTTTAGAGGTTTTGTGTGATTTCCTGAAGTGTCAGTGTTTGCCACTGGACAGCAGTTCATGACATTTTGTACCCTGATGAAGACTTATTGTAATTTATACTTTGTTCAACCTTGTGCTAGTAAAAGCGTTTTAACAGTTTATTTGCATCAGAGTGCCTTGGATTTATGTTTCTCCTACACATTGTTGAATTCATGTGTGGTCTGACAGTCAGAGACTAAAGGAATTTAACATTACGTAGGCAACAGGAAAGAAAACAGATGACTTCAATTAGATAAGTGTGTGTAGGCTCATGTGGACTGCCACAGGAAAAAAAACAAACAAAAAAAAAAAACACCCATGCATACTTGTTCATATTTCATCCTGAAACATGGACACTGTGAAATCCTCTCCACTTCGCTGACACCAAAAGCAGGTTTGATTTGCTCAAGTGTCTACATGGTGATCAGGGCTCAAATTAAACAAAAGAAAAAAAATCATGAGTGCCCTCTACAAACTTCCAGTCTGAATTCCCAAAGCTACATGTTTCTCATATGTAGAAGTTACTTGGGTGCCCCTTCTAAAAAAAAGATTTTGTATTCTGCAATTTATTTATTCTGAAGTTCATACATCTCTGGAAATGCAGATGAAAGATGCAAAAGGACTTGTCTACCCTGTTGTTAACTTGTGAAAACAATGCAGTTTTGCAGCTCACTCTCATGAGCTGGATTTAGACCACCACAAACAAATTCTCCACCTATGGGAAACACTGACGCTACTTAAACTGTGTGCTGTCAGATCTTCTCCACATTTCCCCATTTTCAGTAAAAATAAGGTTACGGTGTGCAGCAAGGAGAACAGGGAAGGAACATGTTTTCCTGCCTTCTGGAATTCCTTGTTTCCTCTGTTCTGCTTGTCAAGAAATGATTTCCTTGATTTATTTGACTTGTTTCTTTTTTCTCATGTCAGCTTGCCCAAACAGGATAGTGGAAAAAAAAAAAATCTTCCAATTGAGTTGATTTTTTTAAAAAAAAGCTAATATTTGCATTTGATGGGGAGAGAGTATGTTTGGGGTTAATGCCTCTGTAAGAGATCAGCTTTTGTCAAACCCCTCCTCTTCCTGTCCATTTGTCCAAAAAGTGCGGTTTCTTTTACTCCAGACAGGACCAGGAGATGCCAGACCAGACCAGTACACTGAAACCAGAGCGGACCTCAGCAGAGCAGACCAGCAGATTCCAGATCACCTCTGGTCTGCTTCACTACGGCAAACTCTTCCATGCTGATGGAAATATGTGTATTGTGTATGTGTCTGACAAAGACAGAGAAAGAAAAAGCGAGAGAGACTCTACGATGTTTTATGACGAGTTGCCTGTGTATGTATGTGTGTGTGTGTGTCTGTGTGTATTTTTGAATGTGTGTGCGTCTAAGTGAGCAGGTCCTCCAGTGGTGTATCTACGACACTCCGTTCACCAGCGGAGGAGCGTCCTGTTTGTCCTTCTTCATCCCTCGTTCTCTGATGGGTCGGTGATGATGGCGGGATGGGCCCTCACCGCCGGCACTGATGCCACCCTGGGATGAAGAAGGCCCTCCTCCTCCTCCTCCTCCTCGCCCCGAGGAGTGCTGCACGCTACGCTCGTTGTTCCCGTCCACACGGATCTGTGGGAAAGAGGAAACAAGTCCCACAGCTTTAAATAAAAGTTAAAAGAAAAGAAAAAAGATCAAAGCTACACCTGTAAAGCTTTCTCTCTTTCACATGGCTCATAACGCAGTTTACAATTTTGACACAACAGGTTTGTGATTTCAGAGGTCGACAAAGACAACTTCTCATTTCTAGCCAGAAATATAAAATAAGATTGTTATTTTATTCCAGCATAATACTGTTCAACTGAAAGCATGTTTCACTTTTAATGGAACAAGAGAAAATGTTTTTAGGATGAGGACTAACAGATGTGTTTGGTGAAGGCACCGTCATTTCAGGTAACGTTGTTGCTTGAGTATAAACATTCCCAAATCCAGCAAAAAGCAGGGCAGAGATCTAACGTTAGCCTAAACTCTTTATATATAGTAACATCTAGGACTAGTTAATTATGGGGTCCTTGGCCTTTGATGTAACACACTGTTACTACTGCAGTGTTTCCCTGGCAGCGTTTGGGAGCCTCTGTGCAGCGCTGTTCCAAAACGTGAGTCAACCTGTGTCGTTACCTGGAAAACTCTTGGTAGCGTAGCTCCTTTAAGGAACAGGACAGCGTGTAATGTGTGTGTGTAGCGATTGTGTGGTTGAGTGAGAGCGAGCGGCAGAAAAGTGAGGTAAATGCGAGCGGAGCAGAGGAAAAGGTTAGCAGTACGTTAAGCTTTTCCTCTGCCAGCGTGCTTAGGTACAATTGCTAAGCTATGAATGGAGAATCACTAAAGTTAAGTTAAGTTAAAAACCAACATCCGGCTTGGGAAAAAGGGGTCATGGCTTTGCAGATATCCTTTATTAGCATTAAGCAGGTGACTTTCAGGGGAACGTGACTGTATTCAAATAAAAGTTTTATTCAGCTCTCATTATGCACTGTTGAGTCGTGTGTAACATCTGAGGCACTGTGATCTCCTCTGAATCCTGCACAGTTAATAGTCTCTCCTCACACGGATCGTGTCTGTCTGAACACTTTTCCCTTGTTGACTCCTAACAGGTTAGGACCCCTATGGAGCTCTCCTTAATATCAGCTGAAATAGAGCTAATTTCCGTGGTTAATAAGTTAATAAAATGCTTTTACTCCTAGTCCTGAAAGTAGGACCAAATATGCATCACAGTTAGGATTAAGACACTTAAACCAGGACCTGATCAGACAAAAAGCTTTTTATCCCATTTTTGGTTGCCAACAGGTTCATCGTAGAATAGGAAGCTCCTGATAATTGGTGAGTTTTCAAGATAATTTTAGGAATAAAACCCAACAGAAATGTTTTTTTTTTTTTTAAAGAACGAATGTTTGTGTTACCTGTAGTGTGTCTTCCTGCCCTCTCGTCTTGGGGTCTCTGATATGACGAAGTCTTGGCTCGCTCCACTGCAAGTCATCACCTAAACCAGGACAGACAAAGCCCACGTCTCAACTTATAAGTATCACAACTGTTCCAAAAGCTCCACAGGAAAATAAAACTATGTACTGAACTTGTTCTGGGACAAAGTGGAATCAAAAAACACTGACTACCAAAACCACAAGTCCCTGCAACGTTAAGGTGAGCAGACTGTTTGTAGCTAGTAGGTTAAAAATGGGGTTAAATTTATGTGCGTCATAATTAGATTCATGTCAAGGGTAAGCTCTTTTTCAATATAAATGTGGATCTCCTTGAAAAGCAAACACTCATAATGAGAATTTATTAGGGGAGGGGAGTCTGCAGAGATCTCATTATATGATTCATTTCTATTCTTCAGGCTATAATTTGATGAAAAGCATCACAAACTGTTATTTATTTCGATTCACTACACACTAATTTCTTTCTCTTTCTTCTCCTACCACTTGAATAAAAATAATCTCCATTCATTATCTTCAAAGTTAACTTCATCACCAGTTAAATGGTAGAAAAATAATGGGAAAAAAAGTTGTGTAACTTATTGAGAAAATGTTTTTTCGCTGCTAATATTGACTCTCCAACAATACCCATTGATCCTGACTGACATGAGATCTCTGCAAAAAAGAACAATGATAGTTACTATCCACCTTTATATCCGCCCCCTCCTCTTCCTCTCCCCCCTCGTCCTCGCAGTCCTCCGCCGCCTGCTCTCTTCCTCCCATCTGTCCGTCTGGGCAGGGTCCCGCCTCCTGTCATCAGCTCCTCGGTGGGGGCCAGCGACCAATCGCTGAGCTCGTCTTTGTGGTCTGACTCTGTCTCTGAAGCGTTGGACGCCTCGGAGTTGGTGCCTGAGGAACGGAGTACACAAGTCAAACCTTGTTTAAACTACTGAGGAAAAGCAACGTAGAATTAACCTCTGAATAATTGTTTTTTATTTTTATGACGCTGTGGGAAGAGGCTCTCTCATCAGATATGGCTGAAAATAACCTCAAATTATGCCAAACCATCCAAACCAATGAGAGCACTTACACAGAGCTTACAGTAGCTGGCAAAAACTTAAGAGTATTTTATATTAAACCTTCATATAATTTAATTTGTATGTGTACAAGCACAGTTTTTAATAAAGGAGATTTAATTATTACAGTGATCTAAACGCTCTCTAAAGGAATTCACTTGATGTTTATTAAGAAGTAGTAATTTTATCGTACCTGAGGCAAAAGCTGCGCTGCCTCCTCTTCGCCCTCTGCCACCTCTTCCTCCACCTCCTGCGTAGGGCTTCCCGCCTCCTCCTCCTCTCCCCATGCCCAGCCCCGTGCCGTTATCGAACACGTAGGTTTTGTCTTTGGGGTTCCGAGGGCCCGTCCCTCCTCCGCCGCCTCCCCCTCCTATCTGTCTCAGCTGCTCGTCAATCTGAAGACGCTCCAGACGAAGCTGATCCACCTCCTGCGGACAAGAAGAAAATAAGTGAGACTGAGTATGCTTACATACAGGCTAGTATCCTGGTTTTAACTATATTGAGGCTATGTTGATGCAGAACATTTAGGGAACCTGGCATGTTTTCTGATTGCAGCTGTGTGGGTGTGTATTTGACTCTTAAACATCCAGCTACTCTGTCGTTTCTCTACCAAATGAGTTTCCTCAGCAGTGGAGGATGAACACCATTTGGTTTCTGGCTGCTTCAGCACTGCTGCATTTATTGCCATGCTGGACATGGCTTCTCCATCTGATTACCAGTGAAGCAAAAGTTGGAAGTATTACTGTGGATTACTGCTCTCAAGACTTTAACTTTGGAATCTTTTTTTTTTTTTTTGCTTTACTGACCAACTGCTGCAAATTCGAGTTGAGTAGGGATTATCTGGGTTTCTGTCACCAGGATATGATGTTTACACCCACAAACAAGGAACCAGGAAGATCACAAAAACACAATAATTTACATGTTAATGCAAACATGAATTTGTTCACATTATGATCTTAAGAACTGTTTAAAATGTTTTAGTTTTCTAATGCTTTTGAAATAATATCATAATTATATAAATATTTTAAAGCTCTATGAATGGATTTTTTTGCCACTTGGGCACAAAACACAACAGGTTGTAAACACAACACTGACACCGGAGACTGAACCAAAGCATTCTGGTCTGTAAAAAACCAAAACAATGAACTGAAAGACACTAATACTGTGATCAAATTATTCATCTCAACTGCTCAAATAATTCAATATATTTGATTTGATATTTTGTATTTCTGCATTAAGTTAAACGTCACTTCTGGCAAATGGTATTAAAAGTTAAACGGTTGGTTAGATTTTTTACTGCTTTACTCATCTCAGCTGCTCTATTTAAGCTCCATGTTATTGAATTTATTACCTTTATTAAACCTTTTTTTTCTTTGCAGCAGGGATCAGTGTAAAATTAAAACAGCTGATACATAATGTTATTAATGCTGGTATTATACATACCTTCAGGTAGTTGAGGTGGTAGTCCAGCAGTACTGTAGCATTGGAGATGCTTTCCTTGGTCCCCACAAATACAAATGGCACCATTCCCTGTGAGTGAGATTCAGACAGAGAAAGATGGCGACTGAATTCAGAGCTCTTGCGTCTACTCTCTGTTTATTTGAACTGTATTTATTATTGGAATCAGGTTCAATCTCAGTTATAATTCTTTGGGTGTGAGAATTCAGTCTGACTTATCCAGTTAAAAAAATCGCTTTTAGCTCTGTGTAATATGGTAAGTAAGCAGAGGTGTTCATATTAAACCGAACTTTATTTCCCCACTGACCTCGTCTGCTGCTGCCGCTGCTGCTGCCGAGGGCTTTTTGTCATTCTCTGGCTCGATACGAACCCGCACCACGCCAGACTTATCAACCACCTCCTGGATCAGTTTGCCGTTCTTTCCGATCACCTTCCCTATAAAAGGGCATGAACATCAATTACAGTCTTCTACCAGTTTAATAATCGGATTAATCATTCAATAAACTCAAGTTACCACATGAATAATCTCACCATATAAAATGAGTGATTTTCTTACCTACTAAGTTCCGGGGAACTTTAATGACATCTTCAGAAAACTCCAGGAAACTCCTGGCTATACGGACAGCATCCTGGTCCTGAGACAAACAATGACCACATAACAGACATACTGTAACTTCTGCTTCTCCTTCTTGAGATACAATCAATTATTTAATAAAGAAAATCAGCTGCTGATTCAGTTCATTTGTTATGTATCATAAGTTACTTCCTCACTTTGCTCAAGTTTAGCTTTCACATAAAAAATAGCAAAGAAAAGGAGCTTTGAAACCTTTTTCCAAAGCATTCAGTGTATGAGGAAGGTAAAAATGTCTCTACACCCTCTGCTGGTAAGTCTAGAGACAATACAAGCCTGTGTGCATATCTATTAATGTGTCTGTTTGACTGTGAATCAGCTGATTCATCCTACCTCTCCGTATATGTGGAAGGTGCATGTCTCTTCGTCCAAGTCTATGTTAGTGACTCCAGGGACTTTACGCGCTTGTTGAATGTTGGCCCCGTGTGTCCCGATAGCCAGACCCATTAAATCATCCCGAACAGCAAACTGTTCATGGAACCGCGATGCAAGCTGTCTGGAGCTCTTTAGCAACACAATGAGAGAGACAAGACACAGAAAAACATCAACAGGAAGCAGGAAGTACGTAACCTTTATTAGATCTATAATTACTCTGAATCACACACAAGAACGCTCTCATACATTTGAAGTTGTAGTTTCTGCAAGGCTGATTGTGTGTGTGTGTGTGTGTGTGTGTGTGTGTGTGTACCTCCAGTTGTCTGCTGGCCTCTTCATTCCTCAGCATGAGAGAGAGTTTGGTGCGGAGGCTCCTGAAGTGCATGTCGCTCATCATATTGGCCCGCTTTGTTGTCACCTCATTCACCGACTGTAAGAACAATCAAAGCCCATTTCACTGTTGGATGTGGTAATGATGGGTTATGTCTACAAAATGATGTGTTATTGTTTTAAGTCATCAGTTGTGTTATATCTAAGTAGCTCAAAAAAGAATGGGATTATATCAGTAAAATGTAGTAAGAGGGACTGACACATGACTTTTGTCACATGTTGTTAAAAGTACCCAGCAGCGTTATTGATCACATGATGCAATATACATTACTGCCAACAGTTTCACACTATTTCACTGATCTATAGGTAGTAATGCAAGAACAAAACGTAGCAATGTGCCAGCAGAGTCAGGTAAGAAGAAGAGTGCTATAACTCCACAGGACACCTTTAAAAAAAAAAAAAACACACACACGCAAAGAAAAACATGTTTGACGAACCAAGATGACCAGCTGCTTTTTCTCTGAGTCATAGATGACGCTGAACGCTCCCACGGCCTTTTTGAAGTCTTTGTGTGCTGATTCCTTGGAGCACCTGCGAACAAAGAGTTATACACGGAGATAAGATCAGATGTCATTACTGATCAATTTGTTGTCTCATGCACACACCTGCAGTTCATCGCAGATTTATTTTCAGCTGAGACGCTATACTAGTCTTCTAAAGAGGACTTTTTTATTTGTGTCAAACTTACATCTGCCGTAGATCCTCAGGTACGTCCAGTCTGATCTTGATGAAGGTGTTTTTGGTGGCTGGTTTATTCGGGTTGACCGGCCGTAACCGCTCCAGCGTCACTATCTCATTTAGCGTAGCGTCACATGCAGCATATTCTATTACATAAAACTAGACACACACACACAGACAAAGATAGTGTTAGAGTGAAGCAGATATGCAGGATGTCCAAAGCAAAAAAAAAAAGTAAAGAATGATAAAATTATACTGTAAATATCAACTCTGTATCAATACATAAAATATAAATATACATTTTTAAAGCAATTGAAATTTTCTGAATTTATTCTGCTTTCTTCTTAGTGGTGTCGTGTTTTAATCCGTCCACACTGAGCCACACACTGAGTCATTTTCATCAGTATTTTATAGTTTTAATGGGTACTCTCAAACTCTTGGTAGGCCAGCTAAATTTAGCATTGCAGGACTCAAAGAAAGTAGGTGTGACACTAATGCATCCAAACAGAGCAAATGTTCAGGCTGAATTTGAAAGAAATATAAGTCCATATTGCAGTATGGTATGGATGAATCTGAATAAATCTGAAAACAAACCAACCTAAATATTAACATTGAAACAATGCAATGTTATCTTTTCATTTGACTGATATCTTGATACTCAGACCTACATTGTACATTCATAGTGTTGCTAAACCTTAGAAATGAAGTGAACTGAGTCTCACCTCTCCTTTGACCATGCGAACCTTGGCCAGCCACCATCCACATGGCTCCTTGTCATTGGCCCTGGAATATACCTGGAAAAACACACACACACACACACACACACACACACACACACACACACACAGAAAGAGTCAATTTCACAAATCTTTACACTCATAACATGAAGCTGAAAAGATCATAATAAAGGGATCAGATGAGTAAACAGATAGATTTAATGAGGTCGGCACACCGTCAGGAAACCAAAGCCTCATTAAAACACTGATACAGCAACATATCCATATTCATTTTGAATCATAAAAAACATGCTGAATGTAAAAATTGGGGAAACGCAAATGAAACAAAAAAAAAGGAATTATATTTGGAAATTGTGGATGATAATCTGATTATAAAAATACTAAATGCAGCACCAACAGTTTCAGCGGTTGTTGTTTTCTTTGTGGGAATCTGGCTAATTAGCAGCATAATCAGGAATGCTTCTGCACGTCTTTCAAGTTTCTCTTCACTTCCGACTACTGACAGTTTAACTCTGATTAGTGTTTACTGGGACCTACAGTGAACAATATCAACTGCAGGAAATAGAACAACCTGATGTGTGGGAACATTAAATTCACAGAAAAATCACTGCTGATCTTCCCCTTTTTTCCAGTTCCAAGTATCCTTTGGTGAAAATCAGTAAAAATGGAGAATAAACAGCCATTAGGATCCCTTGTGGTCCACACACCCTCATTTAAATCTTTCCAAGGAAAGCAGCATAGCAGCAGAAGAAGCATAAATCGATGATGTCTGGTGGTAACATACATTTTCTGAGACAATTCTGACATTATTGAATCAGTCCCACCTCGACGTCATCGCTCTCATTAATCTCCTTGCAGAACCCTGTTGGAGGAGGAAATCGCACATCCTGGAATGGGATCTGACGCTCCGGCTGCCAACTGGGACAGAGGAACACATGTATATACAAAGATAAGTGTGAATATGATCTTTGTCGAATGGCAGCATTTTACACCATGTTATATTTTTGTTGTGTGTTTGTGCATTACTCACTTGTTTTCAAATGCCACAGTGACTGATCCTTCATGAACATCCTTCACAAAGGCCTACAGGAAGCACAGAGGTGAAACAACACAAGCCATAGTCAGCAGTATTTGACATACGTGTCTGAATAGTCAACACAGCCTTAGAGACTCCTGCTGCTCGACCCGAGTCCACAGCTGTTCCCGGCAAAATTGCCTGAACCAAACACACTATTTTGTCGGGATACGCCGGGTTCAGACCTTTTTTTTTTTTTTCGGGGTACTGGGTCAGATTTGGCTCTTTCTGCTGTTGTACACACAAGTCTGTGTCTGTGTATGTCATGTGTTGCAAGTAGGACATGCAATGCCTTGAAGGAAGTAAGAGAGAAACAGAGTGCATTGCGTATGGCTTGCATTAGCCTGGCAAGCTAACAGTCAGTAATGGATGAAATGAAGCAAAAACTTCCTGAAGGGAGCTTCTCAAATTCCCTGATGATTCAATGAGAGGCTTTTTAACTGTGCCAACATTATGACCTACTTGACCTGTGTTCACCTTTCTCTGTAGTGATTAGGACTGTTTGAACTGCAAGTTCACGAGACAACTCACACTTTATTCACCATCATCTGGCCTATATTGGGACAAGGTTTAAAAAAGAAAAAAATATTTTTTTGATATGATCATCTAACAGGTGAGCAGGATGGTTTATACACAACGCTATAGAATAAGATGCTATAGTGTTGTGTGCTGGTAATTGTGTGTCGTGTTATCACCACTAAAAACACAAGAGAAATGGCTCATAGGCGATTATAAGCTTCTATTCAAAAACAGTTGAGTTGTAGTGCAAACACTTTTTGTTTACCAAGTGTAACAAGAAGTTTAACAATCTATAGTTTTTTAATTATTATCATTTTTGAAGGATTCTGACACATTATCAGCTTTACTTTCTATTTCCAGGTGTAAATAGTAAGTTTTCTCATCTCAGGAGGACCTCATATACAGTACACTGTGGTGTCTTCTTGGAGAAGGAAACATGACAGTGTTCTTTTAAATGTATGAAATCAAATCTGAGTAAAAATCAATTCACACTGTTCTACTCAGATTATAATGAGTCTCATTTATGATGTTATGAGTCTTCACTAGAAACTACCACCATGATGAAGTGAACGTCCTACCTAAACACCTGAATGACTGTTCTTAACTAAAGAAATGCTTAGACAACTAATAATTACTAATAATCTTTAACTGGTTTGCTAGATGTATTAGTTGAATATGTCAGAGAATCGGTTTATATTTTATTCATCAGTAAAGGATCATAAAAAGCAACTTAAGAACAAATTTCATAGTTGACCAAAAACCTTACAATCAACCAAAGGCAGCAGAGTAAAGAACTGCTCTCAGGTTCAAACACTTTCCTTCAATGAACATACATTTTATATATTTTTAAAACATTAAAATGTTTGTTCAAACTCTTGTTTAGAGTCGTTTCTGCATTTGATCTGCAATAACCTGCCACCTATTTGGCTCTATTAAACCCAGTACAAGAGCCTAATTTACCAAGTCTGGGATTAGCATCCTGGACCCCGGCATCAAAGTCCGCTTTAGGCTACTGTACAGCATCAGTGTGGCTGTATGACATACACACATCTCTGTATCATACAGCTCTATAGATAAAGTGGGAATTTTATTACATTTTGGAACCACAGGTTAACTGACTTACACAAGTAAATAGTCACACCCCGTAAAACTAATCAAATCTCCATTTGTAATAATTTGTAAATCTGGCATTAAGATATAAACCAGAGTCCAACATAGTAATCTAGCTAATGACATGTGCTGTAGTAACGCCCCAATGTACAAACTGATACTGACTTAGTTTTTAAAAAAATAAAAAAAAAAAACAACCAAGTTGCACTACAGAAACTGAATTACTGCGCACATCTCAGATTTTTCAGCAATTCACATTGTATCGTGTGAAATCAAAAAGGCAATTCAGTCTGATTATTAAGCAAGCTCTACAGCAACAAGCAGCAACATTCATCAGTCTAAATGATCATTAAAAACCTGCATTTTTGTGGATATCAATAAAATAATCTACTCCTGGTTGGCTAATCTGCTTTTTGTGCTAAAGTTTGCTGATAACAACTGGCAAATAATAAAACAGTATTCAAACTGCACACCAACAAACACTGTGATTTGTTTGGCCGGTGCCACACCCAACTAACAAACAAAAGTACATCCACTGCTGACGTTGCCACCTTTCACTTGTCTCGAAGCAAAGCACAAACCGAAAGAAAAAACTCTTTTTCGCCAAACGGGACTGAACTTGTGTTCATTTCCAATTATGAAATATGCTTTAGTCAAGTACTTGAAATGATTCAGCTGGCATTGGCAGCAGAATGAGGAGTCTACAGTGAAGTGCAGCTCGAGTCTGCAGTAAAGTTTCTGATGGCTGTGATGTACATTCATTACGTTCATATTCATCACATTAGATCAGTCACTGCAAAACTTATACTTCTAGAAAGATGAAAACACTTGACAGCAGTTACAATTCCCCCTTCCCCTCTGCATCTGTCCTGAAAGTATGACAGTCTCACATAATGAGATATACAAGGTTTTCACAGCACAGCAAAACTTTTACTTTGGATACTTCACTGTTCACTTCACCAGTCTGTTCCAAATACTTGTTTACTTTTAATTAAGCAACTTTTGAATGTAGCATTTAACTTTTCCCATTGTTGCTTATGGTGCTTCTTCCACCACTGACAAACAGATCATACCTGTATATCAACACATGTCTAAGTGACCATGAACAACACACTCACCTCCTGCCTTGCAAAAGCCCAGACTTTATCTCTATCCATGCTCAGTCTTTGTGATATAATGTGATTACAAACAGGAATGTTAACCTCCCCAAAATGTCATTTTATCTTACTTATCAACTCTTGTCTCCATTTGAATATATACTAGACTAAACCCAAACAGCTCAACAGCCTTGATAAAACAAAAAACACCTGTCCACCAGGGCTGAGGGGCAAAACAACACACATCCTGCTGCTGTTATCTTGAATTAAGTTAGTTTGGACACAGTTGTGAATTTGCAATCAACCGCTGCTAATAATCACTCATTCACTCCAACACCATCACATCACGTCAACATTACTAACCTTTCGACAACACTGCCGTTTTTTTCTTTTATTTAGCAACGACATTATCACCAATAACACAGTAGTTCATCTGGCAGCCGCTCAGTTAGCTTTGTTTACAGGTTTACGGAGGCTGGACAGAAGCACCGAGGCCCGCAGACACCAGCAGGTATCATAGCTAGTCCGGCAATTTCATGTCAGTTAGCCTCACGTCTGTGCACTGTGTGTTGAATGAAAAGAAAAAGGCTCAACAAAAGTCATCAGCTTACCTTATAGAAGGCCCCACTTGTCCCCCGCACTTCCACGACTAGTTCATCCATGACGCAAGTTACTACAGCTCGCTAGCTAGCTAACTACCGCTAGCGATCTGAGTAGCTAGCTAGCTAGCGGGCTAGCCTGACGCTAGCCAAGGCAATTTATCCTGCCAGCTGAGTGCAAGAAGAGGCCACGATAACTGTGTGTGACCGTAATGTTGTTTCCCGTTTTTTTGTTTTTTTTTCTTTTTGCACTGTCGTTGAATCTAACGTTGTGCAGACGTACGATAAATCAAAGGCGAAGCATGTATCCAGGCTAGGTTAGCTGGTAGTAACAGTTAGCTGGTTCTGTTAATGTTGTGTGATTAGTGGTGAAGCAGCTACTGCTGGCAGCATCTCTCCATGTGACGTCTCCGCTTTCTTCCTCTGCTCACATCTGAGGCTGCTTACTCTCATCCGAGCCTATTGCTGCTCTCCACAGGTAAAACATAGGAATGGCTATGTGCAATTTATCTCAATAAAAATGACCTTTGTCTTTATCCTGCACTGACCTTTATCTAAAACAAGTAATATTATATAGCTTTAGTTCAGCCTGGGTCGGTGTTACACCGTATTTGGTGACCCATCAGATTCTGTGACCTGCAGTGTTGGAGGAAGTACCCCCTGACTTAAGTAAAAGTATCAATACCACAATGTAAAAATGCTTCATTACAAGTAAAATCCAACATTTAAAATCCTACTTAAAGTAGGATCGCATTTTCTGCAAAATTAGTACTTTCACTTTAGTACTTTAAGTAAATTTAGCTGGTAATACTTTTACACTTTTAAAGTAGGATTTCAAATTCAGTATTTTTTACTTGTAATGACGTATTTTTCCATAGTGGTATTGATACTTTTACATAAGTAAAGGAACTGAGTACTTCTTCCAACACAGCAGGTCACAGAATCGGATGGGTCACCAAATACGGTGTAACACCTGAGTATCCGTAGATCGCATCGGGCGAGTGCTGAGGGGCACCAACGTGAAAAAATGAAAAACTTAAATAGTTTTCGTTGTCAGAAACGGCAGATACAACATTTATAAAGCATTTGATATAGTTGTTATTCATCATCATACTGGATACTTCATACATAAGAAAATGAATAATAAGAATAAGAAAACAGTTCAATAGTCTCCGCTGTGTCTCTTTCAGAACCACGGAGGCGAGGAAAAAGAGACGCTGTTTATTTTAGAAATAACAGTTGTACACTTTATTGCTGATAGAAAATATGTTCAAAGACCATTTTATTAATCCACTCTCCCTTGTGGAATAAGTACACTTGAGCCTGACACCTGAGGAACAAGTATTCCTGAGTGCTACTCTTCAAACATTAGTTTTATTTTCTGGTTTACAAAGGCGAGAAGGAAAATCAAGTCTTTTATGAATGTTGTATCTGCCGTTTCTGACTAGGAAAACTAAAAATGTCTCTTCGTTTGTGGGTTTTGAAATGAAAATCAGATCAATATTCTGTTTTCATTCCTTTAATTTCTGTTTCTGAAAACAACAGAACAAAACAACCATCATTTCTAATAGACGATGCAATGCGATACATTTTCTCAATACTATTCCTTATACCTTCACATTACCTCACCTGGCTCTCTAGGATCATTCAGCTGTTGAAAAGGTTGCTTGCAACAGTCATTATTGCCTTATTTGGTAAATGTGTGTAATGATGGTCTTTGGTCTTTATACCCATAGTAAATTTCACTTTTTCAAGTGTAAAGTGGAAGGGGGGTCACACTAGGGCACCACACTGTGTTAATACGGGCCTGAGCTCAAACATCTTCTTTATCCAAGTTATCAGTGCTTAGTCTGTCCTTTTTCTTCTCTCCCCAGTTTCACAGTATGTATTTACTGCAATGTTTGCAAGACATTTTTTACTTTTTCCTGACAAATATGGACATGCTACTGTACATTGTACAAAAATGTTCTCTTGGTGTGAAATGTCCTTCACACCACCACCACCCACTGTGGGAAGCAGAATGGTACCAAAGCCCTCCACTGGCAGTTCAGCACCTAGGATAGCGACCATTTTCTCTACTTAAGATGATATCACTTACCTGGATTTTCCTGTCACTGCAGAGCTCTTTTTTATGCATGACTCTGGCTCATACATAATAGTATTAATATATTCATCTTGGAATACTTTGACTTCCCTACTCAGATTTCACCACCCCCTTTTTTCCCAGCATTTTTCTTGTAACTTTTTCGGGTATTAAAATCACCGGTGGTCTGTTTCCAATCAGCTCCGTGTGTCTTGATAGCTGACTTGCCAAACCACATCATCCACTCCAAGAAATGTTCCCCACAAAAAAAGTCCAGGCTTTCTGGAATATTTCAACATAACTACATTTATGACATACCTCAAACCCCCAAATTGTGAATGTTTAGTCATATCCTATAAGATGTCATGGCACATCTTGGGAATGCTTATAATGACTGATATGAAAGCAAAAGGTGGTGAAATCAAAAATATGAAAGACATTTTGATTTGTTCAACACTTACCACATATGTGTTATTTCATAATTTTGATTCAGTTTCGTTCTACAATGTAGAAAAGAGTCCAAATAAAGAAAAACCCTTGAATGAGTAGGTGTTCCAAACTTTTGACTGATACTGTAGATGCAGCTTGTCCCCAAAATTGTAAAGTAATCAGGTAAGACGAGCCATGAATAGCTGTTTACATTAACACTGACTTAAATATTTTAATGTTCCCATCTTAAGTTTTACTTCTCCAATCTTCTCACAACTCTCAGTAGTCAGTGCCACTCATCTGCTACATCCATTAACGAACACATGATCTCCTTGAGAATTTAATTTCCTAGCCAAAGACAAGCAGCAGCAACAAGCCACATAGGAGAAAGAAAAGAAACTGATGCAGACAGAGTGAGATATGGAGGGCAGAGAAAGAGAAAAAAATTGAAAGCCACTGAAGCAGCGCTGACAGTGAGATATGAGACAGACATAGAAAGTCTTAAAGGGATAAAGTATAAAGAGATTAAGACAGAAGTAGAAAGAGAGCGCAGTAAAAACAGGGTGACACATGAAGGGTGAAAGAAGATACAAGGCAGAGAGAAAGAGAGAGAGTAAGAGAACAGAAAAAGACATGAAATCCTGTGTGTGTGTGTGTGTGTGTGTGTGGGAGAGAAACAGCAACAGTAAAAAGTCAAAATTTAGTACATGGCCAAAACAGACATGTTTCTGTTAACTACATCAGGTTAATGCTTGGTGGGGGGGGGGGGGGGGGGGGGGGGGTCTCTGAGTAATCTCAAAAGCTTTCTCAGAGAAACATTTAGTGTAGAATGACTGAACTGGTTGAGCGTACAGTATTTTTCTCCAAATAGGTTAATACACCTGACAGACCTTTTAGTAGCAAAGTTATATTACAAAAAAAGAGGCTCTGAGTCGAATGAAGCTTCTTCAGCAGTTTTATCAGAAGTCCCTTTGTGAGATTGTAACAACGACAATGTTACATATGAAACATATAGAAGAAGACGGCCTGATACAGTCGAAAACAATTGTAAACTCACAGCAAAAACGACATTGTCATTTCAGATTCAACAAGTATAATAAAATTATGACAATATCATAAAATCAAGTAACACCACTCTTAAGGCTTTTGTTAAAGGAGTAACTTGGTATTTTGACTTGTAATCTGACATTTTTTGTTATGTTGGAGCAGGATAAACGTTAACCGCCGGAGAATGTACTTCATTCTGAGGATGAGGGTAATAATGTCAGCTGTACTGCTGAAGTGTCTAGCCTAAGTGGCTAACCCAACCCAGACTTCTTACCTTTGTGGTGTCACATTAAACTCAGTGGAGTGTAAATGGAAACATATTTTAATTCCATGTTAAACTGATTAACTGTGAAACATAATCTACACTTTTAAAATGGCAGAATATACTGTATGCTTGGTGTACAGTTCTTCACTATCTCCATGTATCTTGTTGGTGTGACAACTCTGAAGGTCTGAATGTGAAACCATTGATCTCAGTTTCTCTGATAACAAATATTATGTTTTTATGATTTTTAAACCTGTATTGACTGATTTTCTAGCCACTTGCGGGCAGTGGAAACAAGTTGTGAACACTGACATATCATCACCTTTAAAGTTGACATGTTGAACTTGTAGGCAAAGTTGCTTATTTCCACATCCAGCAGTTACAGAACAACATTATCATTCATTTGGACGCATGTGTCTGTCCACCTGGTGAATTTAAGTCACATATTCACTCCATTTTTGTTCCCTACCAACTCCTGAGGGAAATATCTGGCTCTTTTGCTGCTAAATGCTTCACTATGTTCACCAGCTAGTTGCTATCTGTGTCTGTTTGCTGTTTGGTGCTGAGCAGTTAGTGTACAGTGGGTTTTTAGAGCTTTTTCTCTGAAAACCATTGCCTGCTGCGAATCAAAACAACACTATGAGAGCACTGAGATTGAACCAAAACAATAAATGCAGCCGGACAGCTAAACAATGAGCTGAAATTTGCTATTTCTGTAAAGCTGAGGGGAGCTGCAGAGTCAGGTGATGATTCTCTGTAAGTTCATCATTATGAGCAACGCCGCTGACATTACACAATTATTTGATGCATTGTTAATATGAAAAAAAATCAATTATAGCTGCTTTAAGGGAAAAACGCTTTGAAATGTCTTGAAATCCTTTCATATTAACATAATTTAATTGAAAGATGTAAATATGAAACTAATAATGCTAACAAGCTATCTCAGAACTGCAAATACTGTACCTCTTTGATTTAAATTAAGCAAGCTGTGTTGCATATACATACTGTAAGTTCCACATACAGAATCCATACGACTTTTTGCAGATAAAAAAAAGGTAAATTTCAAAATGTCAAGGTATCCCTTTAAGACCAAACATGAGTTATTAAAAATGACCAAATCAATAGGCAAAACATCATAACAAATAAAACATACTGTATGTACAGGGGAAAGGGAAGGCAAGCATACATACTGTACAATGGTATTCTTAACTTTTGGACCTGGATAAAATATACATTTGTGATGATTTCAAATGTTTGAAAAAGAAAATGGAGAGCTTTAAGTCATATGTAAATTCTGGAACTGTAATGAATTATATATGATAATTTACCTGGTCATTTTATTATAAATCACACTTCTAAACTGTAATAAAGAAAAGTAGTACAAGTGGTACAAGTGAAAACAAAGTTACAATTATTACATGTTAAAGTTTTTTTGTTTTTTTTTAATCATTTGAAACCAAGTCAAATTTCATTTTATTCAGATCTGGTAAGTTTATGAAGGAAATGCAGGCACATTCTTCTTTTTCCACAATACTGTTTTCTTCCAAATTAGGCTAGTGCTGTTGTCTCTGTTGTATTGGAGCTATTAAAGGACCAATGTGTAGGATTTAGTGGCATCTAGTGGTGAGGTTGCAGATTGCAACCAACTGAATTCCCCTCCCCTTACCCTCCCCTTCCACACGTGTAGAAGAACCTACAGTGGCCACGAAAAACGCTAAAGGCCCTCTCTAGAGCCAGTATTTGGTTTGTCCATTATGGGCTACTGTAGAAACATGGTGGCCTCCATAGAAGAGGACCCGCTCTCTATGTAGATATACAGGGCTCATTCTAAGCTAATGAAAACACAACGATTCTTATTTAACGGTTTAGCTGAGTCCCATGGCAGGTTATGGGACTATTTACTAATTAAAACATACTTATGAATATTATATTCCATTTCTGCCAAGTCCGTTCGCTAGATGCAACTAAATTCTACACACTGGACCTTTAAATTAGCCATTATACCAACCTAACTGTTAACAGAGCCACAGTATTTGTCTTAAACAGATGAAAAGTTGTAGCCTCATGATAGGGTGTGCCCTTCCTCTTGCCCAGTGTATGCTGGGATACGTTCCAGTCCCCCCTCAACCCTGAACAGCATAACCAGTTTAGAAAATGAATAAATGGAACATCATCCTTGTTGGTTTTTTGCCCAGCTCTTTTTGAAACTATGGCTCTAGGTTTCATGTATGGAGGTTAAATCTCCCTTTCAAGTCCTGTACAATGAGAATGAATAAAGCTCTTCCTGGGATTTTACAGTAATCTCATTTTATTTGCGTGTAACGGCTGCTTGATCCTGCTGCTATTGATACAAACATGTTTGAAATTGACGAAGAGCAGTGAAGGAGAAATTCTGAATAACGAAGAACAAAACCTGATACGGTGCATACAATGACTCTCTATATTTCACTTGGATTTGCACAGATTTATTTGCTCAATGTGATGAATTAATTAGGTCATCAGACTGTCAGCTTGGAGGGAGCTCTGGTCTTAAATGCTCACTGATCTGAATTACTTTACATATGGCGTTTAAATATATTAATAGCACTGCTCGAAAGTGGGCTACAGTATTTAATTTGGACTTTATTAGGGTAAGATATCAAGAGTGTGCTGCTATATCAAATAGCCTTGTTACAAAAAGGCCTCATAGCTCCAACACTGACTTGTGTAAAGTGTGTTTCTTTAACCACAGCCCACTCTGGGAACTATCTCAGTGTCAAACATACTGTATTACTGTGTACAGTAAATAATGGATATGGCTTTCTACAGTGTTTCATGCAGCCTGTATTATCCATGGACTCATTCTTTTTTAAACAGACGCCGGACATAAAAGTCCACTCATACATTACATCCTGGCTCAAGCTGTGTAGCAGTATGAAGATATCTCCATTATCTCTTCAGGGGTCACAGTTTTCTATCATCTCTTGCCCTCTGGGGACCTGGGGGCAGTGATATTGATGTAGAGAGCAAATGGTCTAAGACAGACAAAAGGCCTTTACCTTGAAAAATGTTCATTATAGAATATGGAATTGCTGTGGGTGACTGGCTGTCTTAAAGTCCTTCTGCATTTGCACACAAAGGGAAAGCTGGATAAGCCACTCTGCCATAGAAAAAGCATGGAGAGGATATGTTTACATCAGGATTAGATGAGATAGAGGAGCCTTGCCATGACAGCCCGTCTTTGCAGGAGAGTGCATTTCTCCTGCATAAGGGTAAAAGGATCTTAAAGCCTCTAAATCAATATGTGACATGCTGCCTGACAACCTCTAGATGTTCTGGTTTTCAGGAAACCTAGTTGTCAAGGTCTACTTGTAGGTCCTTTCAGCTGAAAGCTGAAACTTCTCTGAGTTAAGGGTTTGACATCCAGGCAGCAATTTGAGTCTTTTGTTTACTATTAGCATCTATCAGGATGTTTTAATTTTTAATTGCCCTCCATGTTATCCACATTGACTAAGATGTGAATTCATGTCTTTCCAAAGGTTTCCCATGTATTAGTGATCTCACAGTGATTTTAAGTCAGCTGTCGTACTCATGAAGGATTGACCCAAAAAGATAACAGGTTGTATAAACCAAGATCATCTAAAGTGGTTTAAGTACTTTAAGCCCCGATGCTACTGGGTCATTAAAACCATGATAGAGGCAGCTTTTTAAGGCAATAGTAATAATAACATGGGAAATACTGCTTTCTAAGCTAGTGTTAAGGTCAAAATCAATGACAATAAAGCAGCAAGACTTGTGGAGGAAAAAAGTGAGATTGTAATTTAAAAGTTCCAATATTTTGCCTCAGTATGTTGCTGTTAATGACTGTGATAAAGACCAGAAATACCAGCCTTAAATCACTTTAGCCTGTTTGTTGTGGATCCCCAGATGACTACTATGCTTCTAGTGTGAGCCCACAGAAAGTATATTTACTCAGTCTGTGTCTACGTTTGAATTAAATGAAGAACTATTTCAGTCTAAAAGGCAACATCATCTCATTCCAGTATTGTTAATAAATATGTCACTCCTCTGTCCCTTTTTTCTCTTTCCTTCTCTCTATCCTCCCCATCTTCTTTCCTCCCTCCTAATCCTCAAGAATGTTGATGATGTTTCAGTCCAATGAACGAGCTTTACCACCTTCACGCTCTATCCTCCTCTTCCTTAAAATACATTGCTCTTAGTGTCAATCTCAACCCCGCTATCCTCCTCCTAAACTCATCATCCCTCTCCTCCTCTTCCTGGACATGTACAGTTACTTTTCTCTTTTCCCTTCCATTATGCCTCCCACTCCTCCTTTTCCTCAACAAGGACAACTACTCTTTGTTTCAGTCTCTTGTGTGAGGCGCACTCTCCCGTCCTCTCTCTCCACGTCTCTGTAGAGCAGGGATTTCTGGGCCTTCAGGCGGCAGGCCAGGGACATGAAGATGGAGTCCACGTTCTGACTCTCCCTTGGGTCCTTTGCAGACGTCTCAAACAGCAGCATGTTGTGGGAGTCAGCAAACTTCAATGCCATGTTGGAGGGCACCTGGGAAAGTGCCGGTGTTTGGTTGTAAGCTCTAATTTAATTTAAATGGTAAATTATTCATTATGTTCTTTTGTGGATGTTGGTTAGGTATACTGACCTGTATTTGGTCTACAAGGTCACACTTGTTTCCCACCAGGACTCGAGGTACTGACGCTGAGACCCGATGGCCATTACACTCCTGCAAAAGAACAGAATATACTATAGCTATAAAAACTATGACCAAGTTCACGTGACGTTGTACAGACTGTAAATACAGGCAGCTGAGTGGAAGAAATGTTACAGTCAGCTTCCTAGTTGCAATTACTAAGAAGTGAGTTATTTCTGACAGCTACGATATTTCCCACTTGGTGAAAAGAACTGCAATGTGACAAAAGCGGTGCCAAAATGGCTGCAAACACAGTTCGGAAGTTCGGTAAATAAAATCCAACAGAATCAATTCAGCCAATTAAAATTAGCTTTATATCCTACACAGTGTGTGTCAGGGTTAACAAACTGCTACAAATATTTCACATTATCTAAAAAAGCTAATTCAAGCTACATTTACATTAATATGGTGTGACTACAGGCATATCAGTGGGGGTAACCATCTTGGTTACTCCAAGTATAATCCTTAAAAACCCATTTTTTCCATTCTGCTGACATGGCATCAATGCAGTAAACACAATTTTACTACTACTATGACTAGCACTACTTATGCAAGTACTGTAGTAGAATTAGGCCTAGCATGTGCTTTAGGGCTGTCGCTTTTATTTGAAATTTGAACAACTGTTCAAATGTAGGAATAAATTAAATACATGATCTATAAGTATCTGCAGTGTAAAACCTAACAAGGCCTTGTACTCTAGTACTGTTCAAAAACTGCACAATCACAGTGTTAGCACTAGCAAGCTCTGCTGAACAGATACATCTGGGAAGTAATGTGTGGAAGTATTTTGGATTCAACAAAGTATATGGAAAAATAGTGGATAAAGGCTGTTTGTTGACCTTTAAAAATGCAACTGCCAACCTGTAGTCATATTACTACAACAACAATGGAAGTCATCTGTTAGCTTGTTGCTTAAGTAGCAAGGAACTGTAAACGAACATAACCATGTCAATTTTACAATTTACTGTCAGTTTAGGAGGCTACATAAAGTAGGTTTGCTTTCAAATTTATTTGAGCAAATTACATGTTAATGTTGAAAAAAAGTGTATAACTGCTACTACTTGATCCAGTAGCACTACAGCTAGTTGTTACCACAACACTTTCACTATTATTATTACTCCTACAATTACCACTACAGACCTCTGAGCAGACAATTTGAATCCTGGAACTGACAAAAATAAATGAAATGCCGTTGTTAATCAGTGTTATTAATTACACATGCTTTTCCTCTGACAGGTCAAAATGGCTGCCATAAAACTACGTTAATATTGCTGCTGGTATTAATTTCCCTACAACTACTATTGCTGTCACTATTTCTACTGTAGTAGCTGAGATCGTTGCTTCCATTTCCACTACTGCTACACCACTTTCTACTACTAGCTACTACTATTACTGTGACTGCCAATTACTATTAGCACAACTAGTAGTAAATTTACCACCGTCACTAGTTACCACTGCTGATGCAGTGGTAAATAGTGACCACTATTTCCAAGGAGTAGTAGTCACAATGCCAATGTTGTAATTGAAACAGTAGAAGTTGTTTAGGTAGTAGCAGACTTTAGCACACATTGGAATGATCTGGCCCTTTGAAAAGCTCCTCCTACACTCACATTTACTCAAACCATTATGCATAATTCATTTTATACAAGAAGCCAAGCCACAGTGCACCTCTGGATGAGATGGAGCTTTGTTGGCTTACTCACAGCAGTGGTTAGAATTGTAGCATTCAAGGTAGTTTTGTGACGGAAACATCATAGTGTCAACCAACGTGTAATAAATAGTCTTGGGGAAGGAGAGAATACTGGAAACTGGAGATGATGATGGTGCCAAAAAGAAAAGAAAATTAAATAGTAGTTATGAGGAAAACTTGTGCTCAGTCAACCCTTTCTACACTAATAAATGGTATTTAGTTGTTTTACAACATTTTGAGCCAGTTACCAACCTCTATCCATGTCTGTAGGTTGCGGAAGGAAGCCATCTTTGTGACATCATACACAAAGACCACTGCATGGACATTGCGGTAGTAGTGTTCCACCATGGATTTACGAAATCGCTCCTGTCCTGCTGTGTCCCATACCTGCACCTGTCAACATAGACAAGACAAGTCCGTGGTTTAATATGACTGAGGGAGAGTGAATATACAGTATGTGTATTCATTGTATGTGGTTCTCATAAAATCCTCGCTGGTCATAATCCCTGAGCAGTGGGGGAAATAACAACATCCAGAGTGACAGAATCCAGACACCTTACGCTTAGTGCACAACAATAATATTTTTTTAATTGTTAGCAATTGCTCAAGATTAATCTCAATAAATGACAACTACAAATATGAATCTGGCTATACTGAGATGTCTAAGCCTATAAGGGCTTACAAGAACCAGTGCATTGCACTATTCCATGTCAACAGGAAACAGTGCTAAGATATTTCTGGCAAGACGGTCTCAGGAAAGCTCTGCTCTATAATACAATGAGCTTCTCTGCATGATCATTAACAAAGGCCTTCATGCAGGTCTACTCTTTACATACATGTGTCTACATTTGATTTTGAGGGCAAAATCAAATGTAGGGACACAGACACAATTGTGGGTTTAAAATCTATCACCACAATGTGTGCTGATTAGCTAGCCAAGTTTATAAAATGTTTCAAGTCTCCTTCACTGCCTAGAAGTGTCATCTGCAATTGGTCAACGATGTCAAATAATTTATTGCATTTCTTCACTGCCTGTTCTCAGTTTACTTATTATTTTGAGGGACTTGTGAGTCCTGTCAGGTCAAGCCACGACCTGCAAGCTAATTCATGTGGTTAATATACTGGTGTTTGCTTCCAGCACTGTATTCTACAGCTGTCTGGCAGATTAATTCAATTGTTTGGAGTAAACTGCCAGATTCAGTTTTATTCATCAGCCAGTACACCTGTGGAGCATGTGGAGCTGATTGACTGCAGTATAATTCCTTAAATGCAACATGTGATGGTTCAGATTTAACCAGAGGGACTACAGAGGAAGTGAGCTTTACGTGGCCCTCTATGCAAGACAAGCACTGATATTGATTTCACTTAAAAATACATTTAAGTCATGTCCAAATGGACACAAGGTAAAAATGATTGATGGCTCATGCTCAGTCACATATACTGTGTAGTCAGCTTGCTGTTTGTCCCCTCAGGCTGTGTAATCAGTAGCACTTTGTATGTCAACAGGGATATCTCCCAACACTCAACATGGCCTGTAGAATAAAAGGACCAATGAATTACCTGCTATTACCATTTGAAAGGACAAACCCAGTGATTTAATTAATGCATTAATGCCGCTCAGAACATCAAAGCCATATCTGTGTTGGGCAATGTGTGCCCCATAATTTAACAGGAAGTTGAAAAAATTGCACAAAAGATACAAAATAAGTCTTACAAAAAAAATCTCTTACATCTTAAATATCTCTTTTAAACAATGTCCCATTTTGTAAGAATGCATGTGGAGAGAATTCTGCCTGTCAGCAGCCATCAAACACTGTCACTGTTTATATTATAGGATATCTTGGCTACTTATCACATGAACTTGAGAATCACTCCCTTTATTCTGACAGCCAAACCTGTACATCTATACTTAGTGCTCTGCTCTGCTATTTATAGTCCCCCTTCAGCTTCTTGCATTGTTTGCTTCCAGTCTGTGTGCTACATTTATTCACCTGCCATGGGACTCAGCTAAATCTATGAACAGTTCATATGAGTTTTAAGTGAATGTTGATCTTGTTACAGTAAACTATAAGAGGCATTTTGACTTCTGCTGCAGTTCGTTCTTAACCTTCTTTAAAGTCCTGGTATACCAGTGAGTGTAACCTGGAGTTCTCTTCAGCAACGAGTCCACAGGCCTAATGTTCACCCCTGAGACTAAGGCTGCAGCTAACCATTATTTTCATTATCAATTAATCTGCCGCTTGTTTTTTAATCCAAAAACCAACGATATTTGTATCCTCTATGACAAAGAAATAGCAATAAAACCTCACATTTGAAGAGCTGAAACCAATGTTTTGCTTTTTTGCCTTAAAAGTGACTGAAATGACTATCAAAATAGTTGCTGATTAATTTTCTCCAGATTGACTAAGATTTACTTACTGTTGAAAGTTTGGGGCAAAAGATTTGGACAAAGCTTTAAATGATTCTAGACACCCAAGCTAAAAGTGTGAACTTTGTTGTGAGAATGGTGCCACAGGTGAGCCCATGGGATCATTCAAATTGAAAGATTATATTCCCTTGGGAGTAGGAATGTGACAATTTCATGGCAAAACGTCCATTAGATCCTTATCATTCTTATGCACAAGTGGAAATTGTGTCTTTAATGAGGGCAACAGAATAAAGTCAAGACGTCACCAAAAACATTAGGAATCATCCTCCAGGGACCATAAACACATATAATTACAATAACAAAAAAAATGCACATATAATTGCTATACGACCAGTAGTCATCATGATTTTTTGCTTTTCCTGGACCAGATGGACAGGCGGACCAACCAGTGTTGGCATCCTTGGTCACACTTTTAGCATATCAAAAAAACATACTTCCAATAATAAGACAATGGAGTAAACCTTTTTGGATTGATTCTTACAATATTACCTTACCATTACCTTCAAGAAGAGGAACATGATGCCTGCACTTGGATCAGCTACATCACAAGAGTTTAATAGCTGAGCATATTTTTGAGATATCTTCATTTATTGCTCCATCCTGATTTGCTCCACCAGCATTACATAACTATGGGCTTTGAAAGCAGCAACAAAATGGCTGGCTACCAGTGAAGAAAACAAGAGAAAGTCATAGAGTTAACGAGACATTATTTCAGTCAAATTTACAGTGACACACTTTCTCACAATGCTTATTTAACTGTATGTGTATGACATGCATTTTGAATGATTCAGACAAGCTGACCTAGTGGGTGTAGTGTCTGTGTGTGTGTGTGTGTTTGTGTGAGTCAGCATTAAGGGGGCATCTGGTCTACTGAGACAGAGACAAGGGAAGGGAGTATGTGTGACATTGTTGCATGCACTGCCCAATTTAGGAGAGGGAAGCTGTGTACAATATACAACAGAAAGATCTCAATAATCTTATTTTCTCATCCAAATGAATGAATAAGGATGTTATTCTTCATACTGTATAAGCAACACTACAAATCCTGACCCACATTATTTGTCATGATACTTCAACTAGCCTGTTATTATTCTGTTGTTCTGACATTGATTTTGCACATTGAGCTGACAATATGCATTCCCGCTAAGGATCTTGAAATCATTAAATTTTAATCCAGCTATCACCAGGATACCATTACAGAATTATGGCCAACATTTGTACTGTTGTTGGTTTTTCAGGATTAGTTGTGACTGATAGGATATATGATACACACATACATACATCTCAGCAGTGGATGGCTGATTGTTTATGACAGGTTTGAAGAAGTACATTGTCATCAACTTTAAGAAAATGAAATGTTGTTACTTTAACACTCCGCCCTTTATAGCTGTACCTTTCCACTTTGATTCTCAGAAATGTAGGAATGATTTAGGGGTGCCAGAGGCAAAGGGCTGCAACTATTGATTATTTTCAGTGTTGATTAATCTTTCATAATGAATTGATTAATATTTCAGTCCAGAAAATGTCACAGTCTACCAGAGTCCAAGGTGGCATCAACAGCCCAAAGACAAATAATATTCAGTTTACTGTCATATTAGACAAAGAAAAGCAGCAAGTCCTCACAGTTGAGAAACTATAAATAGGTGATGGTCTAGATTTCACTTGAAAGGGGGATCATAGATTATATTTGGTCATCTCTTTATATATATTCTTGTTATATGTTTTATTTTCAGGGGCAACCATTTGTAGCAGTATCTCACATAAGTTTCTTATTGATTCCTAAGTAAAAGGTTGAGAGGTTTCATCTGAGAAATAATTAAAACATGAAATACATGCATTTTTTGTTGAACGTGTAAACATATTTTTGCATTGAAATAATAACTCACAAAAAAAAAAAACGCCCATTTGGACATTCACAGACACCCTTTGTTGTTTTCTTCCTTTGTGTTACTGTTGACAGCATACTATGACTACATGACATCGCCAAAACGTGTCAAATTTCTCCCTCATTACATAAAATTACACTTTCTATTATAAAATATCCCCTGAAATATTTTGTGAAATGTTGAGTTGTTTCTGATTGTGAGGGTAAAATAAAAGAATAGGCCCTATGTGATCCACTGGCAGACTTTGAGCTGCAGCTGATCAACAAAAAGAAGGAGGAGGAGGAGGAGGAGGAGGAGGAGGAGGAAGAGGAGGAGGGGGAGGGAGCGAGGAAACACCACTAGTCAACATCCAGCCCCTCTGTTGCTTTTACCTTGATAGTCTCCCCTTCAATCTCCACCGCCTTCTCCCTGAAGTCCACGCCGATGGTGGCCTCGGTCTTATCGGGGAAGCTCCCGCCGGTGAAGCGGAAGGTGAGGCAGGTCTTCCCCACATTGGAGTCCCCGATGACGATAATCTTAAAGATCCGCGTCTGGATGCTGAGCTCCAGGGAGGAGGTGCTCAGATCCACGGAGGATGTGAAGCTCGGGGCGGCATCGTTGCTGCTGCTGGCTCGGCTCCGGCTGGCTCTGTGTAAATCCATGGAGGATGTCAGGATGGTGACATTGTCGTCCGCTCGGTTTCTTCGGGTGATTACTCTTCCTCCTCCTACTCCTCCTCCGCCGCCGCCGCCGCCGCTGCCGCCCGGAGCTCGGGTCTCCTCCTCCGGGGAATCGTTGGTCATTATGCCGGAGGAGGCGATGCGCAAATCGGGATGCGTGTGTGGAGAGGAGAGGGGGTGGACGGATGGAAGGAGGAGTGAGTGAAGGGAGGGGACAGGAGGAGGAAGGAAGGAGGAGACCAGAGATGAACAATACCAACGATGCTCTCTTTCAGCAGCTGATTGTGGCCTTAAAGGGAGAAGCATTTGAGAAAATAGGATAATAATGGAAAAGTGATGCTAGTAGGGGCAATAAATTACCCATAATATTTTGATTAAAATATCACATTCATACAGTGGGAGACCCACATGTAACAGAAAGTGCCTCAAGATTACTGTAAAGTCACCAGTGACTCAAACAGATACTTACACCTCTCTATATAAATAACCTATTATAGCAAATATATGATGCCATGAAAACCCATCAAGTATAATAAGATTACTACATGAACACACTACTGAGTCCCAGAGACACACAGTGGTGGAAAGTTACATTTACTCAAGTACTTAAGTATTTCAACTTTGTGCAAGTTTATACTTCTACTACACTTCATTTTACAGTGAACGATTGTACTTTTTACTCCACTTTCAGGTTAGGATTTTACAATAAAAACATAATACATGATGAGCTTGTAAAATACAATGCAGTATTACAGATTAAAACTCATATTAGGAACTCATTAACAATAGAAGCATCAAAAACATTTTTGCATGCTATAATTTTTTCACATCTTCACTATTATATATCCTGCTGGTCCCAGGCCAGTAAGACTGTGCTGAAACCAATTGATATTCTTTTTAAACAAGCTTTAAGAGTTTTTGATAGGAAATCATTAAATCACCATCATTGTAACGTATTGTCCAAATACAGCCTCTTAAGTTTTGAAAATCTCATATTGTTTTCTGAAGTTCGATTGGTATTCAAGATAATACACACTGCTGCTCCTCCACCACTGAAGAACTTTTTTTAGCTCCGCTTTGAGCAAATGAGCAGAACCTCTTTATCTGCTCTAAACTCAGACTTACACATCCCACTGCGGCGGACTGCCTTTGCACAATCTGCTTTTTCATTTACGGCCATCAAACATTAGAATATGCCTCCAGCTGAGCTTGAAACTTGCACAGATGTTAATGCTTTTTTCCATGGTGCAAAAAAAAAAAAAGGTTTTGAGCAACCAGTCATGTCAACATTAATTTCACCATGATACAGATTTTACATTGTAATGAATTGTAATTCTATAGTTGTACTAGATGAAGGTGCTGGTATTTATATGTTGATGTGTGTTATTAGATTTGTCTATATAATTGTTAGCGTGATAGAGACTATGCAATGGAGTTGTATGTAAATTAATGTTTTTA
This sequence comes from Thunnus thynnus, assembly GCF_963924715.1. NCBI lineage: Eukaryota > Metazoa > Chordata > Actinopteri > Scombriformes > Scombridae > Thunnus > Thunnus thynnus. The sequence goes on along the minus strand of NC_089525.1, from coordinate 7,972,141 downwards.
GTATCTGGTGACTGTTCTGTGTACCTGCCTAGGGACCACAGATGGAAATGAGCTACTAGCTAAATCTGGCATAAATCATCTCTTCTCATTTTGAGATGAATGTTTTTTGTGCATGGTTCTTTTTTAATAAAGACAAAAAAAAAAAAGGTTCAACCTTTTGGGCTTGTGACCCCTCACAAAAAAGCAGTTGGGGCTCGTTATCACATATCAGGTGTCTGTGAGTTGTTCACAGTTCCATCAAAGAGTGATTTCTCTTCCAGACTTCTTAGATGGTTTTATTAAAATAATCAAATCCAATAAAAGCAAAATTTAGAGTCAAAAAATGAATACAAATTGGTATAGCAGAACTTTTTCTTCCTCCCAACCTCATTAATCATCTCATGACCATTCAGATTTATCTTATGACCCTTTTTAAGGGGACCACACCCCTCAGATGGGAACTACTGGACTAAACTACCAAACTACTAAACTAACCTTAACTGTAAAGTAGTTAAAATGAGCTAAACCTTAACCAGTTACAACAGTAAAATACTGCATATACTTTAATATTAATGTATATGCATTAATATAAACAATCCAATAATGTAATATATTTATAACAGTACATCAGTCACAAGGACCATTTTCTGCAACATGTTTTTACTTTTGTTCCTTTAAATACATTTGACTATTGATATTAAAGTAGTAAAGTTCGTAAGTGAAGCATTTGAGTACTTCTTCCACTATGCACTTCAGTGTTCCCTATTGCACCATTATAGTGATGCAAGATGATTAAAATGCACCATATGTCACAACAAGCACTATTAAGAGTCTCAGACAAAGTAACTGCACTATAGCACTATTCTATTATTTTTATGGTGATAATGTAGGAGGTAAAATTGTAAATTTTAAAGGTTAGTATTGAGCACAACAAACAGCTTTCTTACAGTTATTAAGTCACCCAGATGAAATATTGATAATGAATCAGTAAGACTTTAGCTATCAGTGAAACATTTCTTCTTGGGTTTTAGCAGAGAGAGAAAGTGAAACAGATTTTCTCACACTATCTGGTCATGTGATCTGATCAGCTGGTCATATTATCACATTCCATAAACCAACATGGCCTTAATCCAAAAGGATTGCAGTATTGCCAGATTCCAGACCTGATTAAGGTAACCATATACAGCAAGGATACCAGCAATAAAGACAATTTCCTTTAAAACCAACATTAATATATATTATATATATATATATATATATATGAATTTATCATTATGTACTTATCGCCTTAAAACAGTTTTGATACTCAGTTTACTCCTTCAAGTCAGCAGAAAAGACACAATGCTTGTTTTTATATATAGTCACAGCTTATTTCTTCTAGGATTATGATTGATAGATGATTGTGTAGTTTGTTATTGTCCATTCTCACACTGTCAGACCAAGGGGGTGTTGTGATTCAGAATCAATACCAGCCTGCCTGGTTGACAGAGTGGGCTGCTGGGTATAAGCTAACAAACAGCACAGGGCTAACACAAAATCTTCAAAACATCTTCATTAGTTTGTGATGTGCATGTATCAAGCAGGGAGAAAAACTGCAGGTTAATGTGGACAGATTGACTTCCCAATAGAGGATAATAAAAGGTTATGTCATTCAACATCTGACAGTGTATCTGCTGAAATACTTTTTACCTTGTGGTTTAGCAGAAAATGAATTCTCGGTTAAAGTTTAATAACACCAGCCTTGAATGTGGTCATCAAACCTGAACCCCTCTGGTTGAAACTCATTAATGACTACCACTCATAGACATTCATAGACCTTTACATGCAAATTTTGAAGTTTTGAATTGGAAATTTCTGGCATGTTGGCAAATGTTTGGAGTCAAAAATCTGAATTTGAGTTATTATTGGTTAAAACGCAATAAAAAGTATGTTCTTTGTGACTGTGCTTATAGGCACAACAGTGCTTTGAGCTACATACTAATCTCAACACACTAACATGCTCATAATGACATTGTTGCTAATGTTTGCGTATGATGTTCACTGTCTTCACCATTTTAGTTTGACATGTTTGCATGTTACCATTTGCTAATTAGCACTAAACACAATGTATAGCTGAGGCTGATGAGAATATCATTAGTTTTGCAGGTATTTGTTCAAAAACCACGTCACCCTCATGACTAAAGGAAAAGTCAGGGGATCACCAGTGGGCTGGCCATGGCAATCCATCTAATAGTTGTTGTGATAAATTTCAGTCTGGACCAAAGTGGGGGATCAGCAGACCAACATTGATATCTCTATAGATCCACACAGCTTCCATGGCTAAAATAATATTACAACTGCTGCAAAAGAAAGCTTCTTTCCTTCAATTTTTCTTCCTAATCTCACTATTACCCTGTTTCTCATTGTGATCAGCATCTAAATGATCTTCCAGTCTTTAAATAGTGCAGATTACATAATGTTTAATTTAGATTAAGGGCGATATCTGGAATCACTCTGCATTTTCATAATGTTTGAAAAATGGATGTTTTGGATGTATACAAAGAAATCTTTAAAAAAAAGAAGAGAAATCTGTGTCACTCACCGTACGCGATGCTGCCGGGTGTTAGAGCTGCTTTGCTTCCATTTTGACTCACGCTAACAGAAACAACCACACACACTTGTGCACAAATACAGAATGCACATGTACACACACTCCCTGTGGATATCAGACTGAAATGCAAACAGAAATACCAAATACTTGTCCTGTTTTTGTTCTTGCACACACGCTGTAAAACACACACACACACACACAGGCTGTCACACACACACACACACACAGGCACACCACTCACTGTGTTGAACAATCCCTCACACACAGACACAATCTCTTCCTCACAGACATACTGTCTTTCTCAAAGAGACACACATAATCTCTTTCTCACATACACACACACACACACACACACACACACACACACACAGCAAACACACACACATATGCGATGTGTTGAACAATCCTAACGCTTGTGTCTGACAAAGCTCCCTTCTTCCCCAGTCAAAGGCCTGTTTGTCTGGAGGCGAGTCTTAGTGGGACATTCACATTCTGGTGAACACAAACCAACAGTGAAATATAGCATAGCATATGTATACACATACACATCTGGAGACATGCACACACACAAAAACAATATCCTGATTTCACACACAAGTGTTTGTGATGTTACATATTTGTGTCTAACATCTATTTCTTATCTCTCACTGTCAATCAACAATTGACAATTTTTGGTTCTAATTTGGCATCCCCTTAATTGACGTGAACAAATAATGGTCACAGATGTTTGTTGCCCTCCTCAGAATCAGAACCAGGTTTATTGCCAAGTAGGTTTGCACTTACAAGGAAATGTCACCTGATAACTGACAGCAGCTGCCACTCAAGCTTTAAGAGGAATATGAAAGGATAAAATAAGAGATCAAGTCTGTCTGTGTTATACTTCAGTAAGAGTGAAGATCAAAATCAATATGCCGTATCCATGGATTTTTTTGTCAAATCTCATCCAAAATCTCACTTACATAGCACCAAATAGCCCAGCAACCGATATTACTTTGATTTGATGTTTGCTAGTATGGGAACGTCCTGTAAGGAAATGGTAGAAAATTATCACCGGTGTATTAATAAAGCGCCAGAGAGTGGTGCACACTATCATAAATCACACATTCCTGTAAACACAAAATTTACTTGAATATTCTTTTGACTGATTTTTATGACACGTTCCTTATGACATTAACATGACTTCTAGACTGAACACCAAACATAAGACAGAAAATGACTTTACCTCTAAAAACCCCACACAGACTCCAGTTTATAACATAGTAACACCTACACATATCATCAAAGAGGATTTGGGGAAAATTTGTAAATACTCATAATATTAATCTGCATTAGGCTTTATTTACTTTAACATTTAACTTTTCCTTTTACTGTACCAAATTTTGGGCCAAGTCATCCACTAAATCAAATCAGTAAAGCTATTCCACTATACAATACTATACATGATACAATAAGTGAAAAATTACTGCTAGTGGCACTAAAAGAAAGACCAGAGGATCACCAAAGTGATTTTGATTCATCCTCTAGGGACAATTTAATGGTAATCCATTCAATAGCTGTTGAGATATTTCAGGCTGGACAAAAGTGGTGGACTGACCAACAGAGACTGCCATTCCTTGAGCCATGCCACTAGCAAGGCTGAAAAACAACAATATATACCTGTATATTTTATTTCTTTACTTATAAATTATAAACTTACATATTCATTATGTGCACCTTTGTTTTGTATTGGTGCTTCTCAATTTTTAATAGTTAGTGTTGTCTGACAATGTAGCTATTACAATCTATTGTTTTCCCACCATTATGAGCATGAATAAATGACATTGATACATACAGTAAACAATTTGCTGGTACACACTGTAAATCGGCAATAGGGGGTATTTGTATTCTCACAGGAAAGAGTCATTGCTCATTAAAAGAAATATGGCACTTTATGAGCATATATTACAGACCCACGTGAGACTTGACATGCCACTCTTCTTTACTGTCAATAAATTGTGAGGTTGTAAAATTTCAACTGTGTTGTAAACTCCAAAATAAAATGTCTATGGGACATGTTAAAGTAAAATTGTACTGTTAAGTATAATTTGTACTGTAAAGTACAACTTTATGGAATGTGAAGTTACTGCATGAGAGGCACATCTGAAAGGGCACTGATCAGGTCAACTCTAGTTTTAAAAGACTTCTGTAATATTTGCACCACAACTTGACAAAACTGCAGTCACACAAAGCACTCCAGGTGACAATTTGCTGTATAGTCCAAATATAAAACTTCATTGTTCATACCTCAAGCTGCCTACAGTTGGACAGATGTAAAGCTGTCTCCATCCTCATTGTAGCAGTTATACAGATACTTAAATCCTGATGGACAAATCCTCATCCAGTCTTAATTCTGCTGTGAGAGTTTCTTAATTCAAAATAAAGCATGGTAACTGTCACTCAGACCACTTGTAGGTATGTAGATTTAAAATCTGTTCCAAGGGCGTTTTTAGCGTTGCATTTGTAAATACCAGAGTTCATGAGCACGGGGTTCTGTATGACCAGACTGCCCTCCTCTGTCATGTGGATCCCTCCCTGCACTGTGAACCGGTTATGTGGAACCAGCGTGGTGCGTCCAGGTAACGTCCACGAAATATCTGGCTTGGGAATACCGGTTGCAACACAATTCAATGTCACTGGTGACCCTCGGTTGACTCTGGTGATGGAGGCCAGCGTATTGGTGATGTGTGGTGGAAAAACCATGACTGCAATTGGGTAGGATAGTGTTGACAAGCCAAAAGAGTTGGAGGCTTTACAGATGTATGTCCCCTTGTCAAAGGTGGCAACTTGTCTGAGCTGGAGGGTCCCATTGGCGAGGAAGGATATTCGACCAATGGTTTGAGGCTTGTCCAAAACAAGGCCATTGGGTAGGGTCCACACAATTGATGCCTGTGGCCAGCCATCCACAGTGCAAGGCAAATTGAGGTTGTGGCCATAGGTGATCTTCATCCCACCTGGAAAAGTAAAATACAATGGTACTGTAAGTGGATTTCATGCAAAATTGATAGATACAACTAAAGATACAACACAATTAAGAAAACATGGCAATTTTGCCGATTGACTCTCAATATGATTTTTGTCTCATCATTGTCCAAACTGAAGAGATTGATGCTTCATCAATGTAAGATACAAGACATACCTGTAGATCCTCTGATCACTGGCTTCCTGCCCGCCTCCAGTGCATAACGTTTCTCTGCTTGTCCTGCTACATTCTTTGCTAGACACCGGTATACTCCCTTATCACTTGAAACTGGTTGAGAGATCTGTAGAGTCCCATTACCCAGATGATGGGTGAAGCGTTGGAGTCTAACACCAGGCATTAACATTGTCCCATTGGGTAGCACCCATACAAACTCGGGGTTTGGCTTGCCACGAGCAGGGCACTCCAGGATCAGTTCCCCACCGTCTTGCTTTATTGGTAAGATTTCAATATTGGGAACAGCAAAACTTGGTTTCTCAGCTAGTGATGCGACATCTAATTCAACTAAAAGTGAGGCTTCACCCAGATGGTTTTTGGCCAGACACATGTATCTCCCTTCATCTGTTTTCCTCACCCCTCTCACCTCCAAGCTCCCATTTTGGTGGACTTGGAAACGACCACCGAGGTAGGGTGTATGGAGCGAGTGGCCATAAGGAGTAACCCACCAGACTCTTGGTTCAGGTTTCCCTTCCACCCTGCAATCCAAAAGAGCTGTTTGGTAGGAAACCCCCCAAACCTTTGTGGTGCTCTTCCCTTTTATGCCATTGATAAAGGGTTGCTGAGGTTCAACCTCAAGTTTCATGTTTTTAACATCATCACCAACAGAATTTTGTGCCACACATGCATATTTCCCTTCATCAGCAAGCGTCACTTTCTTCACCACTAACATCCCATTGTCCATAATCTGAAATTTGTCTGATGACATCGGTATCACATCATTTCGTGGTGAGATCCACATGATTCTTGGTGTAGGCTCCCCTGTTGCTTGACAATTCAATTTACCTGACTCTCCCAACTTCACTGTCACCAGTGATTGTGATTTTAATTGAATTTGTGGAGCATTCGGTCCCACTGTGACGCTCACTTTTCTTTCATCTTTGCCCAGTTTATTTTTGGCATAACAAGTGTAGTCGCCCTCGTCTTTTTTGCCCATCTGCTGGAGAAGTAAAGTGCCATTGCCAAAAATAACATAGCGGCGGTTGCGAAGGCCGCTGTCATCCGACTGAAGGGCGTTGTTGATTAAGGTTCCATCTGGAAGACTCCAGGAAACTTCCGGGTCTGGGAGGCCTGTTGCAACACAGTCCACCTAGAAAGAAGACAAAGGAGTGAGAGAGCGATTGGGTGAGGTTCAAAAATAAGTGGACAAATGAATAAAGGCCATCATTTTTTACCCTCATCTTAATGACACTGTCTGTGGTGCTAAGGTCTGTAAAATGTTTTTAAAATAGCTTATTTTAAAGTTGTTATTTGCATTAACAATGAAACAAACCGACACAATTGAATCATTTACAGGATTATGTGTTTATTCATTTGTTTATTGTGTATTTGTATTATCAATGTTTTTACATTTTAGTTTTTACACAACAACTGGTCAAATGTCGATATGTTGAAGGAGTTGCTTGTATTATCTCTTGACTCTAGTTCCCCTGAGTTTACAGAGCATTTGACCATCTTTCAAATTACTGTTTTGGTTGCAAACTTTACTGCTTTAGTTCACTCTCACAATTCTCATCACCCACATTTCCAGCTGCAGGAGGCAGCTGTTTTCAGCAAAAAAAAAGCTAGCAAAATCCACTGTGTGCTACAGCACCAAACAGCAGACAGACACAACTGGAACAACTGGAACTTGTGGAACTTTTAGCAGCTTAAGAGCCAGATATCTTTCTCGGAATTTGGTTTAGGCCAAAACAGAGCTAAAAGGAGGAGAGTTATATCACACTTAAATTTGTCAGGTGGACAGAACTGCAAATGAATGCTAATACTGGTCGGTGTTGGCTATGGTAGATATATGAGAACATGTTTGAAAACATGTTTGCCATATCAACTTTATAAGGTGTCAACATATCAATGTTGTGTTTACAGCTTGTTAGTGAGCAACTGTTAGTCAAAAAAATCAACTAATACTGCTTTAAAGCATTACAAATGTCTAAAAACAACTAGACCTATGTTATATTTTTTGTTGAGTTGTGTACTTATATGTTTCCAACAATTTTCAAACCCAGAGAAATCCATAATTTAATTAAGGTCTGATTCATTTGGTTGGCTACCAAAGCGTATACCCGCACAAGATGCATGCGTCGGCATTGTGGTTGTCTGCCACAGTGGCGTCTACCAAAGAGTATACACCAGTCATAAACTGACTCAGTTTTAAGCCACATTTGTTACAATAAACTTTTTAGATCTTGGTTGTTTTAAACTATATCTTTTGACTGGATAAAGGATTTTAGTCATTGGACATTTGGATCTGAAGTTATCAGAGAAACAAGCTGAGCAAACGTTAGCAGCAGCTCAGCTAGCAGCCCATCCCACACGTCCAGTGCCCACCGAACAGCATCAGAGAAACACTGATTTTTTACATGAAACTGCTTTATTCAGTGTTTTTACTAGTTTTAATCAGGGAGTCAAGTTTGTTCTGGAGAGGAAGAGACCTCTGTGGATAAAAACATCCTGAACAATGAACACTGAAGTAATCCTAACCTAGAGAAGCTGGTTGTTTAACAATGAAGACAACAACTCCCATGATCCCACGCTACATCACAACATCATCAAACTGCGTCTTTTGTTATTGTTTTGATTGAGAAACCCCATAGAAATTACATATTGTGCGTTTAGGAAATGAGACCCTGATGGCCCTCATAAATGTATTTGTATGTATAAAATCATAAAATGGCAAAAACAAAAATTTGAAACACTTTAAATACTTTTAGCAAGCTCTCCATAGCTACCTGAAAATTTTCTCCAAAGGTGACCCTGGTCTGTGCAGTCCTCACATGTTCAATTCTGGGAGGTGTCATTAAGACCTCCACCTGATAAAGCAAATATGCAAAGAATGTTAGTAAGGAAATACTATGGATAGCAAACTTTGTTTCACATTTATCACTACCACCACTGTATTATCAAATCAGCTGTATACTTTGTGTTAAAAAAGGTTTCAGTAAAGACACAGAAAAGACGGAGACAGACTTTAGTCAAGTATTGATCACTGAATATTCATCAATCTTTTGCCAGCCCATATATGGGAAAAATGAAAATCCTGTTGTTAACTGTGAGGACAGACCACATCTTTGATTCTTAAAGGAAGGTGTAATGACACATAAGACTTGTTTACAACATTGACTTTGATTGTCATTAAAAAGACAGGAATTCCTAATGAACAAAAAATGTTCTCAGCCAGAAATTAAACAGAAACTAATGGAAAACAATTGTCAGAAAAATCGACCTGCCTGAAGTCATTATTTGTCTTGTTCATACCTGGAAAAGCTCCATGTCCTCCCCATTGGGCCGCTGAAAGACACACAGATAATTTCCACCATCCAACTCTGTTAGCTGAAGTATCCTCAGAGTCCCATTATGGAAAACTTTAATTGGTCTCTCTGGACTGGAGGCAGATGGGGGGTTGAAATGAGGTTGAGATTAAAGCAGTCAGCAGTCAGTTTAATGGTGTCTGTATGGGCTTAATATATTTATAGTTTTGTCATTATTGAATTGATTCATAAAGTTAAAAAATGAGGCATTTCAGTTACCTGTATCTATGTTCCATGATGGTCTTGGAGGGTAGCTGCCAAATGGTCCCTCTTGTGGATCCAGTAGACTCTGGGCAGTGGAGGTAGACAGCAGAACCGTACATAGCTGAGACAGAATGCTGGCGGGATGGCACAGTATGGCGGTGGTTTGGAGGGATGGGAAGAGGAGGAGGCTGGCGGGTGAAGGAGGGGGAATCTGCCCTCACCTCCAGCTGGACGGTTCTTTTGGCAATGCCTACAGTGTTAGCGGCTACACACTCGTACCTGTGGAAAAATCAATTTTAAACAGACTTATTTTAAACTCCCAGTTTAAGATCTCACATGACAGACAAAGATGTTGATTTTAAACAGTATAATCTTCCTACTTAGAGTTGAATTTTCAAGTTTTTATCACTTAGAAAAGGAAAACTACTTCACTTGTTGGTACACAACTTCTGACTTTGGAGGATATGGCTGGTTGCTGTTGTCAACAAATCTCATGTGCAGAGCCAAACCCACAATTAACTGATGCTACTTACAAATATTGTGTATCTATCTAGAGCCTGATATATTTTATTCCTCTGCACCACGGATCTCCATTGTTGTCCAGAGACACAACAATGAGCCACACCGTTGCACTGGGTGACATGTTCCTTGGCCCCAAAGAGTATGGCTACATTTGTTTGTTTCGAAACAGTTCCAAAGGCTAATAACAGCAATCACGTTTTCAGTCTCTGGAGAGTGGACTGTTATTAGCCTAAATGTCTGTACCAATTTTTTGCCAATCCATCCAACTCCTGGTGATAGATGATAAAGGTAAAGACAGGGCCAAAGTCATCAGGATACATCATTTAGGAACTATAAATGTGTATATAAATGTGCCAAATATTAAGCCAAGCCTTCCAATAGATGTTCAAATTTTCAACTGAATTTTTGCCCCGTACCTCTATCTAATTAATAGGTAATAACAACAACAAACAACAAATGAACATATTGCTCTGTCTCCTCTGTTGGTAATGCAAAAGTACTGTAATGTAACAAGTTACTTTTTAATGGTAGTAATGTTGTAATGTAACAAGTTACTTTTAAAAGTAACACTGCCTGAGAGTTTACGCTTTCACCATATTTTCAAAATGAAGGTCAGAGAAAAGGACTATTGCCGTTTAATCAGCATTACTCGGTAAACGCATTTATTGATTTTTAATGCCACCTTTAGATATTTCTATTCAGTGCTTTACGCATGTGCCACAATAATGTAATAGTTTTGAATTAAAATATCTTCATTTGGGGGCTTTTCCAAGCAAATATTGATATGTGTGATTGTTGATTAAATCAGCATATATATAATTCTGCCACCCTTAAAGTCTCCATGCCACCCTCTTTCCACCCCATGAATATTACCTTAGATCCACCCCCGGAATGTAGGAGGAATCAGTGGGATTAATTCTCTGGAGACGTTGAATATCTTGTACCAGATTTTATGGCAATCCATTCAATAGTTGTTTTGACTAGAAATGTCACTAAAAAAAGAGTCAGCCTTATGGTGACACTTATAGCAAAGTCAGAGGATCCCCACAGAAAGTAGACAATATCATCTGGAGCCTATACAAAATTTCATTGTAATCCA